>NC_069499.1:870944008-871244008 GCF_027579735.1 Bombina bombina | reverse complement strand
ACAACCCAATTAAATGAGGCTGCGTTCTTCAATCCGTCCGATCCTATACGATCAGGGTGATTGACACCACCTGCTAGCGGCCGATTGGCTGCTAATATGCAGGCGGCATTGCACAAGCAGTACCCGGTGAACTGCTTGTGCAATGTTAAATTCAGCAATATCTGTCGGACATTATACGCTACAGCGTATAATGTCGGACAGACATTGGTAAATCTACCCCTTAGTCTGAACTTCAAATGAGTAGTAGATTTATTTCTGACTTTTTTTTTTATTTATTTTTTATTTTGTGTCTTGTATTAGTAATAGTTACTATATTTTCACACGCACTGCATAGCTACTGTTTACAGTTGGCTGCAGTATGTTTTTATATCCCCACCTAAAAAACATACAAAAAAACCAACTGTCCACTCTAATTTTCTATAAAAGGAGTATGTTTTAAAGTGAAAATGACACACTCGCACCAAATAACATCAAATACATCTGGCATGGTAATGAGATATTGTGTGTTTGTGACAGCGCAGGTTGCGCACACTGCATCTCCTTAGGCCAAATCACATTAAAATGGTATGTAGGAGGCTGAGCTAAAGCCAGGTGTTCATATATCTAAAGGGTGTTAAAGGGATTCAGAGGTAAAAAAAATGTTTTATGATTCAGATAGTGTATGTTGATTAAACTTTTTAAGTTACTTACTTTCGCTTGGTATTTGTTAAAAGGGACGGTCTACTCCAGAGTTTTTATTTTTTTTAAAAGCTAGATAAACCCTTTATTACCCATTCCCTAGGTTTGCATAACTAACACTGTTATATTAATCTACTTTTTACCTCTGTGATTACCTTTTGTATCTAAGCCTCTGCAGACTGCCCCCTTATGTCAGTGCTTTTTACAAACTCACATTTTAGCTAATCAGCGCTGACTCATTCATAACTCCATGGCAGTGAGCACAATGTTTTATATATGGCACACATTAACTAGCACTGTCCTGGTGTGAAAAGCTAATAAAAAGCTCCTATATATGAGGACAAAATGAGCTAGGCTAAGGAGCGTGCATGTCTTAGGAACTATATGGCAGCAGCGTGGGGTGTTTTTTTGTTTGTTTTTTTTGTTTTGTTTTTTGTCTTGTCAATAAATAGACGTTGTAGTGCAAAAATCACATGCTGTTAGTCATTAGAGCATGTAATGTTTGCACTACTGGCCTTGAAACTCTACTTAACCCCGAAAAATGAGTTAAATACATGGGTAAGGTCCCACTTGTGAGCCACAAGCATTACAGCTCCTGAGCTGAGCACAGCAGTTATCTGCAGGAGAACCCAAAGTGGTTTAACGCATAGGTAATCTTAGAGTTTGAGGGCCAGTACTGCAAAAATTACATGTTCTAATGAATTCGATTTTTGTTACAGTTAATGCAACTTCCCTCATAATCTGAAATTGTGTGTGTGTATCACTAAGACCTCAGATTGGAGACCCTTGCTGTAATGAGTTCTACCTAACATTTCTGGGTTCAGATATATCTGTATTATAAATAATTATTCTTCCACCCCCAACCTGCTCTCATGGCCAAACTTGTGCCAACTTTACAGTGTTCATAGGGATATAAATCTGTTTCATTGTGGAAACCACCCAAAAAAGCACTAAGCACCGGCTTATACTTAATAGAAATCATTGCAATATGTATTATTCGTTTTTAAAAGGTTTTACCTTTTTATTTCCTTCCTAAACTTTTATTTTTTTCCATCCATTACTTCCTGTCACTGCCCCTAAATGGGGCTTATGTCTCTCTAACTTCATGTCCTAAATCATTTAGAGTAACACAAACTTGTTTACTATCTAGTGAAAACTAGAGAGACAGGAAGTTGGTTTCTTGCCCATACTCAGACGAGGCAGAATGTCTGCTGTCTTTATCTAGCTGCAGGCCTTGGTTACACTGACAATTGCTCATTTTGTTATCTCCTGTTTAACACAATCTGTTTCTTTTTATGTTTCTTTTGATTTAAAAACAATAATAATAAAATATAGGAGACTGGAATTACAGAACTTTGCCAGTGTTCTGCATAAATTCACTTGAACTAAGCATAGTACCACTAAACCTCTGACCTGTTTTTATGCTGACAGATTGTGTCTAGTTCCATATGTTGTGAAGTTGTAATATGATTTGTGTACTTCCTACAGTTCACACAGATTGTTTATTCAGACCTTCGAGCATTAGGCAGGACATCGTACACCCTATGCACCGATGGCCAACTCTTCCTACGCCAGGTTCTGCACCCAGAGGCATCTAAGAAGGTAGGCTACCATTTAACTGCAGTCTGCTTTACTTTCAAATTGTAGCATTAGACTCGCTTGTTGTCAAATGCTTTTCATTGAAGAATGATGCATACAACTCTCCTTCTTTCTTCACCCATAGAATTTTCTTCTGCCGGACAGCTTCTATTCCTTTTTTGATCTACGGAAGGAGTTTCATGAGTGCTGCCCAAATGCAGCCCCCGTCGGTGACCTGACCATCAAATCAATGGCAGAATGTATCCTTTCCTCTGGTAGAGAGTGGGACTTTGTTGCGAAAGTGCACAGATATGATTACTGCTGTCATTCGGGTGTGGAGCCAGGATCCTAAAATATACTGACTCCATACTGTAATTATATAATTATATATAGATTATAAGGTCTCATTACTCATTAAGGAGACATAAAAGATGGGTAAAAAAATAGCAGTATGTTTATTGACTAACAGCATCTGCCCTATTTGTTTGTCAGTCAACAATGCAATGATGCCTAAAAGTGCTGCACCCACTGCCCACAAATCAACACTCTCACCATTGGATATGATCAGATTAGCCAGTCAGCAGCTGCAGTGGGACCAGCTAGAGCCTCTGATTGGCTGATCTGCCATCCATCCAAAGTGTAGGTGGCAATATACACTAATTGTAGACTTTATTGTATATCATATCTGCTAATGTAATAGAGCAAAACATAAAGTAAATCTTCCTCCCTTGATGTGTCAGAGCTTGTACTGGAACACAAACATCTCTCTCAACAGTTGTTTAGCTAATGCCCACTGTGGCTATAATACCAGTGGTATGCAACGCTTTCAAACAAGTGGCCATTGTATTTTTCTTTCCCCCCCTGCTAATAATGCTATGGGAAAAGAAAAAGTTAAATAAAACGTTTGTTTGTGTGTGTCTCTCTCATCATTTTCACTATAATAGTATTGCACAATCACGTGCTGCATATAAACAGCTTGGATTGTCATGGATTATTGGTGCATGTGCTGCAAAACAACTCCATGGTTCAGATATAAACATTATACAATTTTGGCAGATGAAGCAGATTGGAAAGTTGTATTTTTCCCCAGGGCCTTAGGCTACACGAGCATGCAGGGTTTCTTAAGAACATTCCTTTTCTACCAGTAATAAAGGGACAACTACTTGGTGATGGCAAAAATTTCCTTTACATACAAGAAAGATCTGGAAATTCAAGTGGATGACAGCGATAATGACTTTGGGGTCTGGCAAGTAACCGCCATGGTTGATACAATACTTGCACTACTAGAGGAGCCTTACAGTAAGTAAATCACATTATGAAATTTAAATGTTCATGTTTTGATATGATTGTGTGTGTGTGTGTGTGTGTGTATGTATGTATATATATATATATATATATATATATATATATATATATATATACATACACACACACACGTGTGTGTGTGTGTGCGTTTTTTTTTTTACAAGACCAGCATTGTTTAGATTTCATCAATTGCTCATTTAAAAGCGTGAGGCTAATTTACTTTGTTTATTTTTTTGTACTTGTTTAGCTAGTTTAATCATTTGTGTGTCTAGTAGGATTGTTTCCCTAAAAAGTGGGATTTCTTGAACTTGCTACTTAAGGATTGTTATTGTTAACCATGTGATTAGACTTGTCCTACCGTTCTGTTTTGTTTCCAATAAGGATCCGACAGGGTGGTCCATAAATAATAGTTTATTGTGACTTTAAGAAAATTACTTTATGCTTTTTTTAATTGAGTAGTATAGAGCTAAAATTAAAAGAAAATACTTTAATGTATTGCTTTTTATAACCCCTACAAAGTGGTTAAACACACAGTTAAAATCCACTGCAAAACCGCAATACACTACTGGGATCTATGTGAATGCATTTGGTGAGCCAATGACAAGAAGCATATGTATATAGCCACCAGTCGCCAGCTAGCTCCAAGTAGTGCCTACCTAGATATGCTTTACAAAGATTCAGAGAATGAAGTACATTTGATGATAAAAGTGAACTGAAAAGTCTTAAAATTGCATGCTTTATCTGAAGCATGAAAGTTTAATTTTGACTCCCATATCCCTTTAAGCACGGCATTGTAATTGCATTGTAATTGCATAAAATGGTTTATATGAATCATTTTGTTGTTAAAACAAGCAAGCCTCTGGATATACTTAAAGGGGCACTGCACTGTAAAGTTATTTTACCCTTAATGTGGTCCAAACGTGGTCTAATTATAGCAGAGTATTAAATGTATGGAAAAAATGTTCCTTTTGTGTTTGTATTTGAAATATCTTTTTTCGCTCATTAAAACCATCATCATCCTCTCTTGTTCTCAAGCATATGCCCCTTTTAAATGGGCTGGCCCTGCATGAAGAGTAGACATCGGCTGGGCATGGGCTTTGCACAAAAAAAAAAAAACATGCAACCTCAATGGTACCAGTATGATCCCTTTGACATATAAACATTGCATCCATTTTTTTAAAAATGTATTTATTAAAGAGACAGTAAACACCTTGAGATTTGTATAATATGTTTTTATGCTTAATGGAAGAACTTTGCAGTATATTTTTATTTATTTTGCTCCCTTTTCATGTCCTGTAGTTAGAATTGTCTGCAGACTAAAGACTAGTTTGACTCCTCCCAAATAAGGCAATTGTTGGCTGGATGTAAATTTTGATTTTAAAAAAATGTTTAGACTTGGGGGCGTGTCCTAGCAGCGACTCTGCACGGTCGCATCTTTCTGGAGCTCAGGGAGAGGGGATCATAATTCGCTGATTATCACTCCAAAATTCCAGCAATAACACGACTGGTTTTGTGTACCCAGTGATCTACATTATAACTCTAAAACAATACTGCTGTATTTATGACCCCAGGGACTGTAAAGGACATCTGAGGCCTGTAACGGCGGTGATCTCACAGGCAGCTTCTCCACCCCCCGGATTTCCGGGGTATCCTACCAGAACTGAACGCATATCTACCACATCCTATTATATCAAGTAAATTACAATACCTATCACCATCTCTGACAAGCCTGATTTATTAATTAGTGGGGACACAAAGCGGAAAAGCAAAGAAAACATGATGATTAACATCGTAATGGAAATGCGGACTGAAAATTCCACTAAAGAACTTGACTTGCTACTCCTTAGGCTGGAGGCAGTGTTCCAACCACTGATAAAGTGCCCTCTGAGCAGGACCTTTAAACCCTCATTAATTAAATACTGCCGATACAATCAAGGCCACCGGGATTGCAGCAAACAATTTCTAGTGCCCGGGGAAGTCGTGTAACCCAATGTTCAGCTGCTTGGGAATTTCCATCACCTTCTTAGCCACAAACTAGTGCCCTCGAAGATGTTGGGCAGTTCACAAGCAAAAAACGCTAAGAAGGGGGACTCAACAGGTTCAACACTCAAAGACCTCTCCGGTATACAGAGCAAGACTCAACGGACGGTTGCGGCTGAGTGCGGGTCCGGGGGTTGCCCTTGTGTGGTTGTGACTGAAGAACACAGGTCCATAATCACATCTGATCTTTGACCATCACAGCAGCCGACCGGACAAAATCTTCATTCTACACTGCCCTGTTCAATTTAATGTTCACATGAGAACTATACCGAGCATGAACTTATCCGTTTACCTCTCACAACGAAACTCATGCACTCACAGTAAGACGCTGCCCTGTTTGTAAACAAAAGCATAGGGGTGATAACATATGTCACCTGTTCTTATTGCCACTCGTTTCCTAGAAGGTGCTTTTGTTGAGTCACTCATCCATATCCGCAAATTTAAACTTTGTTTTCTATAAGTTAGTTCTTTAATATGTTTTACAATTGATCGACTGATTTAAATATGTCTGTCTGATATGTAGCCGCTGACACAGTATGGAGATCAACACTATCAGTCATAAGTTAACCATAAAATATGCTCTAAGTGTTTGTCTGTTTCATGTGTATTTATATGTATTGCAGCTGCCTACACTCAGTTAAGATAAGTAATGTTTTCTCATAAGCTGATATTTACAATATGCGCTGCTAATACATATTTGCCATGCGCTTTTTTCTGCACTGACGCCGTTAACATCAGGGCTAACTCTGACTTTTATAAGTTCATTTATTCATGATGTTCATAATGGGTATTAAATGTCACCAACACTAAGCAACTCGGGTTATAAGGGAGATAGGTATTATCTTTAACATTTGAGTGTTGCTGACCTTCTCCTCGTGGGTTACGGCCAGAGTTGCGGGAGAGGCAAGAACACTACTAGTTGTTGTTGTTGTTGTTGCCTGTCTCTACTAGATGGAAAAAAATTGGTACCTTCATTTTTCCCATGTGAAACATTATATAGTCCTAGCATAAAATTACATAACTCTGTGGCTTAAACTGTTAAGAGATATACGTTTTACATATCCACACTCCTTCCATTATTTAAAGTGTTTTTCTTCTGTTATGTGTGATCAGTCCACGGGTCATCATTACTTCTGGGATATAACTCCTCCCCAACAGGAAATGCAAGAGGATTCACCCAGCAGAGCTGCATATAGCTCCTCCCCTCTACGTCACTCCCAGTCATTCTCTTGCACCCAGCAACTAGATAGGATGTGTGAGAGGACTATGGTGATTATACTTAGTTTTTATAACTTCAATCAAAAGTTTGTTATTTTACAATAGCACCGGAGCATGTTATTGCCTCTCTGGCAGAGTTTGAAGAAGAATCTACCAGAGTTTTTACTATGATTTTAACCGGAGTAGTTAAGATCATATTGCTGTTTCTCGGCCATCTGAGGGAGGTAAAAGCTTCAGATCAGGGGACAGCGGGCAGATGAATCTGCATTGAGGTATGTAGCAGTTTTTATTTTCTGAATGGAATTGATGAGAAAATCCTGCCATACCGTTATGACATGTATGTATACTCTACACTTCAGTATTCTGGGGATGGTATTTCACCGGAATTACTCTGTTAAAAGTACATTAAACCTTTTAATAGGTATTTATTATGTTAAACGTTTTTGCTGGAATGTAGAATCGTTTGCATTTTCTGAGGTACTGAGTGAATAAATATTTGGGCATTTTTTTTTTTTTTCCACTTGGCAGTTGCTTGTTTTAATTGTGACAGTTTCGTTTCTCTCTCACTGCTGTGTGTGAGGGGGAGGGGCCGTTTTTGGCGCTCTTTGCTACGCATCAAAAAATTCCAGTCAGTTACTCTTGTATTTCCTGCATGATCCGGTTCATCTCTAACAGATCTCAGGGGTCTTCAAACTTCTTTGGAGGGAGGTAGATTCTCTCAGCAGAGCTGTGAGACTTATATATTGACTGTGATTAAAAACGTTGTTCTGTAATTTTTATGTTTCAAATTTAATTATTGTTACTTTACTAATGGGAACAAACCTTTGCTAAAAGTTGTGTTGTTTTTAAGGATTGATGCTATAACTGTCTTTCAGTTCATTATTTCAACTGTCATTTAATCGTTTAGTGCCCTTTGAGGCACAGTACGTTTTTGTTAAATAAGATTGTAACCAAGTTGCAAGTTTATTGCTAGTGTGTTAAACATGTCTGATTCAGAGGAAGATATCTGTGTCATTTGTTCCAATGCCAAGGTGGAGCCCAATAGAAATTTATGTACTAACTGTATTGATGCTACTTTAAATAAAAGCCAATCTGTACAAATTGAACAAATTTCACCAAACAGCGAGGGGAGAGTTATGCCGACTAACTCGCCTCACGTGTCAGTACCTGCATCTCCCGCCCGGGAGGTGCGTGATATTATGGCGCCTAGTACATCTGGGCGGCCATTACAGATAACATTACAAGATATGGCTACTGTTATGACTGAAGTTTTGGCTAAATTACCAGAACTAAGAGGCAAGCGTGATCACTCTGGGGTGAGAACAGAGTGCGCTGATAATACTAGGGCCATGTCTGATACTGCGTCACAGCTTGCAGAACATGAGGACGGAGAGCTTCATTCTGTGGGTGATGGTTCTGATCCAAACAGATTGGATTCAGATATTTCAAATTTTAAATTTAAATTGGAGAACCTCCGTGTATTACTAGGGGAGGTTTTAGCGGCTCTTAATGATTGTAACACTGTTGCAATACCAGAAAAATTGTGTAGGTTGGATAAATACTTTGCGGTACCGGCGAGTACTGACGTTTTTCCTATACCTAAGAGACTAACTGAAATTGTTACTAAGGAGTGGGATAGACCCGGTGTGCCGTTCTCACCCCCTCCAATATTTAGAAAGATGTTTCCAATAGACACCACCACACGGGACTTATGGCAAACGGTCCCTAAGGTGGAGGGAGCAGTTTCTACTTTAGCTAAGCGTACCACTATCCCGGTGGAGGATAGCTGTGCCTTTTCAGATCCAATGGATAAAAAATTAGAGGGTTACCTTAAGAAAATGTTTGTTCAACAAGGTTTTATATTGCAACCCCTTGCATGCATCGCGCCGATTACGGCTGCGGCAGCATTTTGGATTGAGTCTCTGGAAGAGAACCTTAGTTCAGCTACGCTGGACGACATTACGGACAGGCTTAGAGTCCTTAAACTAGCTAATTCATTCATTTCGGAGGCCGTAGTACATTTAACCAAAATTACGGCTAAGAACTCAGGATTCGCCATTCAGGCACGTAGGGCGCTGTGGCTAAAATCCTGGTCAGCTGATGTAACTTCTAAGTCCAAATTACTTAATATACCTTTCAAGGGGCAAACTTTATTTGGGCCCGGTTTGAAAGAAATTATCGCTGACATTACAGGAGGTAAGGGCCACGCCCTGCCTCAAGACAAAGCCAAAGCTAAGGCTAGACAGTCTAATTTTCGTCCCTTTCGGAATTTCAAAGCAGGAGCAGCATCAACTTCCACTGCACCAAAACAGGAAGGAGCTGTTGCTCGTTACAGACAAGGCTGGAAACCTAACCAGTCCTGGAACAAGGGCAAGCAGGCCAGGAAACCTGCTGCTGCCCCAAAGACAGCATGAACCGAGGGCCCCCGATCCGGGACCGGATCTAGTGGGGGGCAGACTCTCTCTCTTCGCCCAGGCCTGGGCAAGAGATGTTCAGGATCCCTGGGCGCTAGAGATCATATCTCAGGGATACCTTCTAGACTTCAAATTCTCTCCCCCAAGAGGGAGATTTCATCTGTCAAGGTTGTCAACAAACCAGATAAAGAAAGAAGCGTTTCTACGCTGTGTACAAGATCTGTTATTAATGGGAGTGATCCATCCGGTTCCGCGGTCGGAACAAGGACAAGGGTTTTACTCAAACCTGTTTGTGGTTCCCAAAAAAGAGGGAACTTTCAGGCCAATCTTGGATTTAAAGATCCTAAACAAATTCCTAAGAGTTCCATCGTTCAAAATGGAAACTATTCGGACAATTTTACCCATGATCCAAAAGGGTCAGTACATGACCACAGTGGATTTAAAGGATGCTTACCTTCACATACCGATTCACAAAGATCATTACCGGTATCTAAGGTTTGCCTTCTTAGACAGGCATTACCAGTTTGTAGCTCTTCCATTCGGATTGGCTACGGCTCCAAGAATCTTCACAAAGGTTCTGGGTGCCCTTCTGGCGGTACTAAGACCGAGAGGAATTTCGGTAGCTCCGTACCTAGACGACATTCTGATACAAGCTTCAAGCTTTCAAACTGCCAAGTCTCATACAGAGTTAGTTCTGGCATTTCTAAGGTCGCATGGATGGAAAGTGAACGAAAAGAAGAGTTCTCTTTTTCCTCTCACAAGAGTTCCATTCTTGGGGACTCTTATAGATTCTGTAGAAATGAAGATTTATCTGACAGAAGACAGATTAACAAAGCTTCTAAATGCATGCCGTGTCCTTCATTCCATTCAACTCCCGTCAGTAGCTCAATGCATGGAGGTGATCGGCTTAATGGTAGCAGCAATGGACATAGTACCCTTGGCACGTCTACATCTCAGACCGCTGCAATTGTGCATGCTGAGTCAGTGGAATGGGGATTACTCAGACTTGTCCCCTACTCTGAATCTGGATCAAGAGACCAGAAACTCTCTTCTATGGTGGCTTTCTCGGCCACATCTGTCCAGGGGGATGCCATTCAGCAGGCCGGACTGGACAATTGTAACAACAGACGCCAGCCTACTAGGTTGGGGCGCTGTCTGGAATTCTCTGAAGGCTCAGGGACAATGGAATCAGGAGGAAAGTCTCCTGCCAATAAACATTCTGGAATTAAGAGCAGTTCTCCATGCCCTTCTGGCTTGGCCCCAGTTAAAAACTCGGGGGTTCATCAGGTTTCAGTCGGACAACATCACGACTGTAGCTTACATCAACCATCAAGGAGGGACAAGAAGCTCCCTAGCAATGATGGAAGTATCAAAGATAATTCGCTGGGCAGAGTCTCACTCTTGCCACCTGTCAGCAATCCACATCCCGGGAGTGGAGAACTGGGAGGCGGATTTCTTGAGTCGCCAGACTTTTCATCCGGGGGAGTGGGAACTTCATCCGGAGGTCTTTGCCCAAATACTTCGACGTTGGGGCAAACCAGAGATAGATCTCATGGCGTCTCGCCAGAACGCCAAACTTCCTCGCTACGGGTCCAGATCCAGGGATCCGGGAGCGGTTCTGATAGATGCCTTGACAGCACCTTGGAACTTCGGGATGGCTTATGTGTTTCCACCCTTCCCGCTGCTTCCTCGATTGATTGCCAAAATCAAACAGGAGAGAGCATCAGTGATTCTAATAGCGCCTGCATGGCCACGCAGGACTTGGTATGCAGATCTAGTGGACATGTCATCCTGTCCGCCTTGGTCTCTACCTCTAAGACAGGACCTTCTGATACAGGGTCCATTCAAACATCAAAATCTAACTTCTCTGAAGCTGACTGCTTGGAAATTGAACGCTTGATTTTATCAAAACGTGGTTTTTCTGAGTCGGTTATTGATACCCTGATACAGGCTAGGAAGCCTGTTACCAGAAGGATTTACCATAAGATATGGCGTAAATACCTATACTGGTGCGAATCCAAAGGTTACTCCTGGAGTAAGGTTAGGATTCCTAGGATATTGTCCTTTCTACAAGAAGGTTTAGAAAAGGGTTTATCGGCTAGCTCATTAAAGGGACAGATCTCAGCTCTGTCCATCTTGTTACACAGGCGTCTGTCAGAAAATCCAGACGTCCAGGCCTTTTGTCAGGCTTTAGCTAGGATCAAGCCTGTGTTTAAAACTGTTGCTCCGCCATGGAGTTTAAACTTAGTTCTTAACGTTTTACAGGGTGTTCCGTTTGAACCCCTTCATTCCATTGATATAAAATTGTTATCTTGGAAAGTTCTGTTTTTAATGGCTATTTCCTCGGCTCGAAGAGTCTCTGAGTTATCAGCCTTACATTGTGATTCTCCTTATCTGATTTTTCACTCAGACAAGGTAGTTTTGCGTACTAAACCTGGGTTCTTACCTAAGGTAGTCACTAACAGGAATATCAATCAAGAGATTGTTGTTCCATCCTTGTGTCCAAATCCTTCTTCAAAGAAGGAACGTCTTCTACACAATCTGGATGTAGTTCGTGCCCTCAAGTTCTACTTGCAGGCAACTAAGGATTTTCGACAAACGTCTTCCCTGTTTGTCGTGTATTCTGGTCAGAGGAGAGGTCATAAGGCTTCGGCTACCTCTCTCTCCTTCTGGCTTCGTAGCATAATTCGTTTAGCCTATGAGACTGCTGGACAGCAGCCTCCTGAAAGAATTACAGCTCATTCTACTAGAGCTGTGGCTTCCACTTGGGCCTTTAAGAATGAGGCCTCTGTTGAACAGATTTGCAAGGCTGCAACTTGGTCTTCGCTTCATACTTTTTCCAAATTTTACAAATTTGACACTTTTGCTTCTTCGGAGGCTATTTTTGGGAGAAAGGTTCTTCAGGCAGTGGTTCCTTCTGTATAATGAGCCTGCCTATCCCTCCCGTCATCCGTGTACTTTTGCTTTGGTATTGGTATCCCAGAAGTAATGATGACCCGTGGACTGATCACACATAACAGAAGAAAACATAATTTATGCTTACCTGATAAATTCCTTTCTTCTGTTGTGTGATCAGTCCACGGCCCGCCCTGTTTTAAGGCAGGTAAATATCTTTTAAATTATACTCCAGTCACCACTTCACCCTTGGTTTCTCCTTTCTCGTTGATTCTTGGTCGAATGACTGGGAGTGACGTAGAGGGGAGGAGCTATATGCAGCTCTGCTGGGTGAATCCTCTTGCATTTCCTGTTGGGGAGGAGTTATATCCCAGAAGTAATGATGACCCGTGGACTGATCACACAACAGAAGAAAGGAATTTATCAGGTAAGCATAAATTATGTTTTTTGTTTTGTTTTTTTACGCCTTAATTTTATCTATGCAGGGTGTTACATAATTTGTTTTTTAGCTAGTATCAAAAAGATCAGTTATGGTTTTACTCTATACATTTTTACAATAATTTGTTTACACAGCTTGATTCAACCTAAAATATCCCATTATCTTTTGTTTATATACTGAAAAAGGACTCATGAGAGACCTAAAATATTATTACTTGGGACAAAAATGAGGATAGTTGTATTAGATCTATGTATTAGTTTATGAAGCATTATCTGTATTTTCACCTATTGTATTTTCATTTATGTCAATATTGTGACTAATGTGCAACTCCTCAATAGAAACACAGCAGGCATATCTTGTAATTACAAGGTGTTTACTGTCCATTTTATAAATAGAAAACAGGCTTTTATTATTAGGGATGTGACTTCTCAATCAGTAGTTTCACAGATTTATGACCAGCTGTCTACCTTTCTGTGTTTCTAACTTATTTGATCAGCAAGTTCTAATTATATGAATTCCCTTAGATAATGTTGTAGAATAGTTGGCAGCATGGGCAGAGTTTTGATGATGATGACGTTATTATTTGTTTGAAATTATAAACTTAAAGGGACAGTTTATTTTTTTCCTCTCCTTTTAAAGGGACAGTCTACTCGAGTTTTTATTTTTTAAAAAAAGATAGATGGATAATCCCTTTATTACTCATTCCCCAGTTTTGCATAAACACAGTTATAATAATATATATATACATTTTTTTCCTGTTATTACCTTGCAGCTAAACCTCTGCAGACTGCCCACTTGTTTCAGTTCTTTTGACAGACTTACATTTTAGCCATTCAGTGCTGACTCTTAAGTAACTCAATGGGAGTGAGCACAATGTTTATCTATAAAGCTCACATGAACTAGCGCCATCTAGCTTGAAAAACTGTCAAAATGCACTGAGATAAGAGGCAGCCTTCAAGGGCTTAGAAATTAGCATACAAGCCTAAACTAGGTTTAGCTTTCAACAAAATACCTAGAGAACAAAGCAAATTTTGATGATATAAGTAAATTGGTAAGTTGTTTTAAAATTGCATGTCCTATCTGAAACGTGAAAGTTTAATTTTGACTACACTGTCCCATTTTAATGAGTTCCCAATTCTCTATTTTACTTGCTGGAGTGTAGTAAATTGTCTACAAATAGCTTCTTTACCCTGATTTTTGTCATTAGCAATAGATGGTTTTTTGCCTGTTGTAGTCCAACCTATGCTGAATTTAGTACAGGTTATAAAAAAGCTATATAAACATGATGGTTTTTGAAGTAATCGCACTCTCAGTGGGAGTAGTGAAAGTGAGATAATAAAATGGTAATTTTCCATTGTTCTCTCTAAGTATTGGTCCCACTTTGTATAGAGAGGCTAGGTAAGGAGGATTTAGTGTAAATATAAACTGATGAGCTAATGAGGTCTGGTCTCCCTGTCCATTTAATTGGAATGTGGTTTAAAATAGCAGAGAATGCTAATTTATCTATGGTTTTTGTATATGAAATAGCCATTTTCCATATATTTTAAACTCTGCAGCTGGTATAACAAATCATTGTAAATACATTAAGGGAATACAAATTTTACAGTAAACTTTACCTTTTAAAGGGATACTGAACCAAAATTTTCTTTCATGATTCAGATAGAGCTTGAATCTTCCTAATTTACTCATTATCAATTTTTCTTCATTCTTGCATCCACCAATCAGCAAGTGCTATCTAGGGTGCTAAACCAAAAATGGGCCGGTGTTCTAAAGTAATGTGTCTACCCGTAGGAATGTGTATATCTCATCACTTCCAGTGACGTTTCTCAGCTGGTGGAGGTTTGTGGCGCTCACTGCGCCTGCGCTAGAGGCACAATCTCCTTACAACAGCTGAGCTGAATTGATGAAAATACGATAAATTATGTGGCACGCTCACGTTACTTATAACTCTGGAGCTAATAATATTATAGACTTAATAAACTGTAATAGGCATCTCCCTTTTTGGTGAAATGGGTTAGTCCAGATCTGAGCATAGACTTGTGGTCTGCTGAGGATGAATATGTGATGGATACCCAGACAGATAAATATGTATGTGCGGACGTATGTGTAATGATCAGTAGTCATCGTGCTGCAAATGCTTACTACACGTGCAAATATACAGATTTAGGTGACTATTGAAATCCTGGTGATCCATCAAACTGATGTTAGATACTGCTGTATAAAGTTTTCTAATAAATACAACACCCCCACCCCTCCTATGTATACAACTAATATGCACATTAAATCTGTATATTTGCACGTGTAGTAAGCATTTGCAGCACAATGAGTTTATTAAGTCTATAATATTATTAGCTCCAGAGTTATAAGTAACGTGCGCATTGATCATATTCTCATCAGCTGTTGTAAAGAGTTTGTGCCTCTAGCGCATGCACAGTGAGCTCCACAAACCTCCACCAGCTGATGGGACGTCACCGGAAGTGACGTGGTAAACAAATTCCTATGGTAGACGGTTTAATTTAAGACACCGGCTCGTAAGCTTGCATTCCTACTTTTTTCAAATAAAGATAGCAAGAGAACAAAGAAAAAATTAATAGGAGTAAATTAGAAAGTTTCTTAAAATTGCATGCTCTATCTGAATCATTAAAGAAAAAAAATGGGTTCAGTGTCCCTTTTAAGGAAAATACTGGTTTATTTGTCATATATCATCTGTCCCTTGATGAGGATAACCAAATTAAATGTTTTATAAGGTGACATTTTTTCATAAAGACGCTTTGCAAATAAACAGCAACTATTAAAACAATAACATTCTACAGATGATGTGAATAAGAGAACAGTTGCATTTTGCAGAGTTGCAAAACTTATGAAGTTGTTTCCAGTGTTCTGTCGAACTCCAATTCCTTTAAACTCCAATCTGACATCACTTCCGGTGACTCTTCTCTTTTCACTATCTGTTTTGCCTGTCTTGGGTGGCGCACCTCTGATCCCCTGGCATACACTCCAAGTAAACCTTGAGGGCTTTGCCCCCTTTCAACCCCACCAGGCGGAGGCAAAATAGATAGTGAAGGTAAGCGATTACAGTGCCCATCTGATTGGTTGTGAATTAGGGGTCAAGTCCCACAAAAAAGTGTGGGAACTCTCCAAGACTTCCACCCCCCTCACAATTAATATTGTTTTATACACACACACTGTATTTATATGTATATAATCTATACACTTTGGTTAAGGAAAGCAAATTAAAACCAATTAAGGTTTAAACGGTTGCTTTTGGGCCTGAGAATCCTCCTCTGTCACAGACTCTCACCCACTTAAGGTGCAATAGTTGTATTTCTGCTGAGTGGAGCTAAATAACTCCAGAGCAAGCCACACAGAAATGTAAGCTCCATGTGCATTTAGTGTATTGTAGGAATTGTTACTGCCCATTACTAGAGGCTCTCAGTATTCCTCTAACCAGACTGTGCTCCAACAGCAGCAGTATTTACTGAGGTGTTTCTGTTCTCTGTCCAGTGGGAACTTAGTTCCTCCTGCAAAAATAGTGCAGGGACTCCGTTCCCGCTCGACTTGACCCCTGTTGTGAATCCTGTCACTCACTGAGACTCGAACCAATCAGATGTATGGAATCACCAGAAGTGACGCCAGATTGGAGTTCTCGATAGAACACCAGTAAATTAATCCTCTGCTCTTCAACTATTTGCGACAAAATTGTAATATTGCTTAGCTGTTGACAGAGATAAACAATTAAGGTATTAAATGTACAGAAACATAAAAATGAAACTTTCATGATTTTGTAGAACATACATTTTTAAACAACTTAACATTTTACTTCTATTAAATTTGCTTTGTTCTCTTGGTGTCCTTTAAAGGACCACTAAAATCAAAATTAAACTTTTATAATTCAGAGCCAATTCTCATCCATTATATCAATTTGCACAATCTTTTTATAGTCGCACGGTACCAGTTCCTACTGAGCATGTGCAAGATTCCCAGAATATATGTATATGCATTTTGTGATTGGCTGATGGCTGTCACATGATACAGTGGGAAAGAAAATAAAATTCTAATGAAATTCAAGCTAAGTGCTTTTGTATTGTCTATTTTACTATGCTTTTTTGGTTATGCTATTCTACTGTTTACTGGCCCTTTAATTAAAAAGCATGCCTAGTTAGCTCCCAATAGTGCGTTGCTATGCCTGAGTCTATCTGCTGATTGGTGACTGCAAACATGCCTCTTGTCCATGGCTCACCCAATTTATCTGCTAGCTCCCAGTAGTGCACTGCTGCTTCTTCCATATATTTTTTTTTTTTTTTTTCAAATATTGAAGAAATAAGTGGCTTAGTCTCTCTAAGGCAATGGTTGCTGTTAGGGATGGGCGAATGTTTCTAAAAATTCGAAATTTAAAACAAATTTTTATACGTTTGTTCAAATCGAATTTCGAATGTTTATATAACATTCTATTTTCGAATTTTCATTTTCAAATTTTTCAATAAAATTTGAAAATATTCGTTAGAAGAATAGAATGTTTAGCTATGTATTCATTCAATTTCGAAATGTAATATTCTAATTTGAATGTCGCATTTCAATTTGAATATTACATTTTGAAATTGAATGAATACATAGCTAAACATTCTATTCTTCTAACGAATATTTTCAAATTTTATTAAATTCGAAAATGAAAATTCTAAAATAGAATGTTAGAATGTTATATAAACATTCGAACGAACGTATAAAAATTTGTTTTAAATTTCTAGTCTACAACTGTGTTTAATAAATGTCCCATTCGAATTTGAAATGGTATTTCTAGTCTCATCTTGTCTGCCAGGAGGAAAACAAGGATATCTTTTAAACAGAAGTGATTATAACCTGAGTTTTATTTATTTTAATTTAAAAAACATAATAGACCTTCTTGTACCAATACGGCTTGTAATTTGATATAGTTATTCAACTATACAGGTAAGACACTTGATGGGGCATTGCATTTTGAGTTATATCAGCAATACCAATAAAAACAAATACATTTTTGTATCCTAAACGGTGTTTTGTTTTTTAAAGATATTTTAGTGAGAAAGTTATCCAGTTAATGTTCCTTTATTTTCTCCTATTTTGCAGATCACCATTTTTTTGGACCAGAAACTGTAAAATACAAGTATGAGACAGGGCCATGGTAAGTGTTTTTTATCTATCTATCTATCGCTCGCTCTGTCTCTCTCGCTCTCTCACTCTCTCGCTCTCATCTATCTCTCTCTTCACTGTAAATTTGTTGAAGAACCATTATAGTGGAAAAAAATATGTAATTATTTCTTGTTATCCTTTGTTGAAAAGCAGGTAAGTTCAGGAGCGTGCATGTATCTGAAGCAGTTTTACATTAGCAAGAGCCCTAGATGGCAGCATTATTTCCTGTCATGTAGTGCTCCAAACAGTGCACCCTAACTATCTAGATATCTCTTCAACAAAGAATAAAATGAGAATGAAGCAAATTTGATAATAGAAGTAAAATGGAAACTTTTTTTTTAAATTTGTATTCTCTATCTGAATCATAATAGAAAAACTGTTAGGTTTTATGTCCCTTTAAACACATAGCATTGCAGGGTTCCTCGTGTTAGAGCATGTAATTTTAATGTATTAAAACATGATTTTTTTCGACTATAAATTGTCCTTTAAACATAGTGGAAAAAATATATTGCAACTTGTGTGCTTCAGTGCAGTTCTGTTGTGTGTAATTTTACCTGTGCTTAAAGGGACATGAAACCCACTTTTTTTTTCTTTCATGATTTAGAAAGAGTATGCAATTTTAAAAAACTTTCTAATTTACTCCTATTATCTCATTTTGCTTAATTCTCTTGATATTCTTTGATGAAAAGCATATCTAGATAGGCTCAGTAGCTGCTGATTGGTGGCTGCACATGGATGTCTTGTGTGATTAGCTCACCCATGTGCATTGCTATTTCTTTAACAAAGGATATCTTTAAAATGAAGCAAATTATATAATAGGAGTAAATTGGAATGTTGTTTAAAATTGTATTCTCTACCTGAATCATGAGAGAATTTTTTTTGGGTTGAGTGTCCCTTTAAAGGAGTTTTATAATTTCCAACTTCTGTCTTGTCCCTTTTTTAATATTTTTTTTTTTTATTCTTGTAGTTACATTTGAGCTCTAAATCTGTATCTGTATTTTCCTTGACGTATTATGTGCCATAAATGTATAGTATACATTATATTGTATAGCTCTGACAAAATTCTACCGTGAGATGTGAAGCTTTTACAAGCAGTGATAATATTGCTCATTTATGCACTGTCTTCATTGGTCTCCTTACTGAATGCCATATGGCAGGGTGGAAATCTTTTACAAAATCAAAAAATAAATATATTGCAGGAACTGTCTGTATAATAATCTACCAAATGCAATAAAGTCCGTCCTGCTGCATTCTTACATGAAGAACACACCTTTATATAAAAGCAGCAAAGAAGCCAAAGTGTTATTTTTTTCTTTCATATAAAGTGGATTTCACTGAGGAGCAGAGAGCTTTTTCCTATGTATTCTGCTGTCTTCTGTACATAGTGCAGTGATGACTGTTTAATGCAGGTCTGTAAATCAGTAACTGGTCATTAGCACTTAGTGGACATTTGCTGGGTCAGTCCCAGAGAATGTCTGTCTGGTCTTATAAAATAATGAAGTGAAACTAGCGCACACATCCAGTATCAGTAGTGCTAGTTATTAAAGGGAAAGTCTACTTGAAAAGTTTTATTGTTTAAAAAGATAGATAATCCCTTTTTATTACCCATTCCCCAGATTTGCATAACTAACATGGTAATATTAACACTTTTTACCTTTTGTGATTACCTTGTATCTAAGCCTCTGCAGACTGTCTCCTTATTTCAGATCTTTTCATATACTTGCATTTTGGCCAATCAGTGCTGACTCATAAATAACTCTACAGGAGTGAGCACAGTGTTTACCTATTTGGCTCACATGGACAAGCACTGTCAAAATGCACTGAGATAAGTGGCAGCCTTCAACAGTTTAGAAATCCATTTGAGCCTACCTAGGTTTAGCTTTCAAAAAAGAATAAGAGAGCAATGGGAAAGTTGTTTAAAATTGCATACCCTCCAATATCGATTTTAATGTTATTCAGAGCTCCATTGTCAAAGTTATGCAAGTCACTTTATCTACATCATGGAGAGAATCCCACGTCAAAGTTTTTTTTATATAGGTCATATTATAGCCCTGAAAAAGGTTATAGATGGGGCAACTCTAACTTTAATAAATGCTTGAAATGTTCTCTACCTGCAGCTAACTTTTTTTTCATATTATTTGGGAGTGTCCTAGAATTAAACTATTTTGGTTGAAACTGAATATTGGGCTAACAAGGCATTGAAGGTCTCCTCTTTGGTATGTTCATTGTTTCACATAGTTTTCCTATGGAAGGATGCAAAGGAATCCCAGTCAAATAAAATTATTAACATGGTTATCTTAGCTGTTAGATATTTCATATTTAAGAAATGGAAAGGGAAATCCATCCCTAACATATTGGAAGTTAAAAACTTTGTGGAAAAAAACAATGTATGTTAGAACAGCTAGACGATAATATGAATGATGAACGAGACATTGGGCACTTATTTAAGAAATGGTCAGTATTTATTAAAACACTCTCTCCGAATGAGATTATTTGATTTACCCATTTAGGAACTCTGGTACTACTGGTGATCCACTCTTTCTTCCATATTTTTTATTTTTTTATTTCATTTAAATGGTCCTTTAAAGAAGACATCTGTAGTTATGGTCCCATTCTATGTTTTGCTTTTCTGTAGTAGTAAGTCAGAGATGGTGGACAGTGATACAGTAATCCGAGCTCGTGGTTTACCGTGGCAGTCATCTGACCAGGACATTGCACGGTTCTTCAAAGGCCTCAACATTGCCAAGTAAGTGGTCTGTCTAAATTCTTATCTTTAAAAAGCTATTAAGTCATGCTTGAACAGAGAAGCAGCCTATAAGAGGCGTAAATAATATTAAACATTTGATGCTGTGATCAACAAATCAAGGCAAATTGTGTCTTATTTGAGCTCTAGCAGGAGTAAAATATCAGCATATCCTCTGTATTAAAGGGACATTGTGCACTAGATTTTTCTTTGTATAAATGTTTTGTAGATGATCCATTTATATAGCCTATCTGGGGGTGTATTTGTAAAAGTATAGTTTTTGCTTATTTTTAAATAACATTATGCTGATTCTCAGACTCACAACCAAGCCCCCAAAGTTTTAGATGTATACAGACTTCAGACTGCTTCTGTTTGTATAATGGGCCTTTTCATATGCAGGGGAGGGGGGGTCTGCTCTCAGTCCATTTCATTGGGTGTCCCAGCTTAACCTCGTCAACCGTGCTAAACAGGGAGCTTCTTAGTAAGTTTTTTAAAAGGATACTGGATTTTTAGATCAGTGTCTGTGCATATTCTGCTTCTACATGCAGTCATTGGAAAAGTTGTGTATACTGTCCCTTTAACTCCATTATCTCTAACCTAGGGGTGGTGTGGCACTTTGTCTGAATGCCCAGGGCAGGAGGAATGGAGAAGCTTTAGTACGATTTGTAAATCCTGAACAAAGGAACTTGGCCCTTGAGCGACATAAACACCACATGGGGAGTCGCTATATAGAGGTAATTTGGGCCCTGCAGTGGATGATTGAGTTACGTTGCATTGCAGGGTTTTAATAACTATTCTGTTTTTCTTAGGTTTACAAGGCTACAGGAGAAGAGTTTCTAAAGATTGCAGGAGGTAAGTTCCTAAAAAGTTAGTAGTCCACTCAATGTTAAAGATAGGAAAAAAGTCCAGTTTCTAAGTAGTCCACTTCAATGTCTAAAATACATTTTTATTTTGTTTTGGATGCATCCCCTACAATTAGGAAGGTCATCCTTCTGAAGCACCACTACTTCAAATTAACTGGAGTACTATTTAAATGACATGGAGGAATGATGATGCAACTAATAAAGTGATAAAATAACAAAAAATAAATAAAAAAAATTACAGGCAAAATTAATAAGGAATATGCTTAAAAATGGCAAAGTACCTGCATTTACCTTAAAGGACCAGTCAACACATTAGATTTGCACAATCAACAAATGCAAGATAACAAGACAATGCAATAGCACTTAGTCTGAACCTCAAATGAGTAGTAGATTTTTTTTATAACAAATTTCAAATGTATATTTCCACTCCCCTTGTACCATGTGATAGCAATCAGCCAATCACAAATGCATATACGTATAGTCCGTGAATTCTTGCACATGCTCAGTAGGACCTGGTGACTCAAATAGTCTAAATATAAAAGGCTGTGCACATTTTTTTTAATGGAAGTAAATTGGAAAGTTGGGTAAAAGTACATGCTGTATCTGAATCATGAAAATTTAATTTAACCTGAGTGTCCCTTTAATTTGTTCTCCTCTAGGAACATCTAATGAAGTGGCCCAATTCCTGTCAAAGGAAAACCAAGTTATTATTCGGATGAGAGGTCTTCCATTCACTGCGACTCCAGAGGATGTTCTGGCCTTCCTTGGCGCTGAGTGTCCAGTCACAGGGGAAAAGGAGGGGATATTATTTGTGAAGTACCCAGACGGCCGACCAACAGGTGATGCCTTTGTGCTGTTCTCCTGTGAAGAATACGCTCAACAAGCTCTCATGAAGCACAAAGAGATCCTGGGGAAGAGATACATTGAGCTGTTCCGGAGCACAGCTGCTGAGGTGCAGCAGGTAAGAGGAGAAAATCTTTTAGGAATAGAAGAGCTGGAAATTGACATTCTTGATTATCTAATTTTTGCTCTTGCTTAAAGGGACAGTCTAGTCAAAATTTAAACTCCGTCCATTTGGCAGTTTTTCACTGCTATACAGCGCTAGTTCATGTATGTCATATAGAATTTTGTGCTCACTCCTGTGGAGTTATTTATGAGTCAACACTGATTGGCTAAAATGCAAGTCTGCCAAAAGAACTGAAATACGGGGGGTATTCTGCAGAGAGAAAATTGTATTAATATAAGAGTGTTGGTTTGCAAAAACTGGGGAATTGGTACTAATAAAGGGATTATCTCTTTTTAAACTAACAATTTTGGAGTAAACTGTCCCTTTTAAGTAAGCTTTCTATATATATTGCCTTTTAAACACCTCTTATTTCTATTTGTGTGTTCTTTTAGTCAGTTACAGTAAAACATGAAATACTATGTGTCCATTTTTGTTTTAAAACCTTGAGAAATACAGATTTTATTTTTTGTTCTACATACAGGTTCTTAACAGATACTTGTCAACTCCTTTGATTCCAACCCTTCCTGCCCCCCTTATCTCGGTTCTTCCTCCTCACTATTCTATGGCCACCAGTAGTTCCAGAGACTGTATCCGACTTCGGGGTCTTCCATATACAGCCGGCATTGATGATATCCTAGAGTTTATGGGTGATTCAACAGCAGATATCAAGCCTCATGGAGTGCATATGGTGTTGAACCAGCAGGTAAAATGTTAACAGCTGTCTGATGGGATTTCTAGGGATTTTGGACCCACTGATACAAACTAAAAAGATGACATTCAACTCTCATTGAAATGTAATGAAAGTAATTCTGTGCTTAGATGACAAATTTACTGTTTCAAAATAATAGCTAATATATATATATATATATATCAGCCAAAAAGAAGTGCACTCTCAGGTCTTTCACAGCAAAAGTTACTTTGTTGATGTAACGTTTTCGGAGGACTTGCCTCCTTCATCAGCATAGTAAATTAAACACAAAACACAAAATAAATAGTGTCATACTCACAATTATCATTCAAAACCATGCCCCTTTCCCTTGGCACCAAACTACCGATGTTGGAACGCATACTGCGTTCCACCAGCGATAAGAACCGGAAGTGGTGTACTGCATCACTTCCAGAAGACAAATATTACTTACAATATTAAAGTAAATCGTGAAAAGTGAATCAAAAAATTCAAAGCGTGTCTAATGGGTGACTCATAAAAACAACAAGTATTGGTGCAGATACTATAATCTGAAAAGTAGAACATGTGCAGGAAATAAGTGTTATTCCACAACGGGTTGCCCGTTGCCATGGCAACCTATGTACACTAATCGTGCCCCACTCGCATACTGAAAATAATTTTTCAAAAAATGTGCTCACTGAGTTTGTGCAGTAACCTGTGAACTTAAACGGTGCAATGCTTAATCATACGCATATGTATTAAGAGTAACTGGAAGATACACTGCCTACTTTGGTAGCGTGTAATTTTGTATTATGCTGAAAATTTAAAGCCATACACTACTGCATTTAAAATATCATCCCTACTTCTTTTGGGTAAGGTATACCCTTAAAGATTGCTGGATTGCACCTAAATAAGGGGGACATATTCCCCAAGATTGCAATGTATACAAAATTTCCAGGGTGATGATGTATATTAGGTATACTTAGGCTAGGATATCCCTGAGAGCTTAATTTTGAATGATATGTAGGTACCCTATGCTTTATAAGACCCTGGTTATTTCAATAGGCAACCTAGTAATAGAATCCCCCCAGTTATGGTTAACTGGCTAGCTGAGACTAGGTCATTCTCTCCATGAACCTTAGTTTTTGCTAAAAACAATGTTACCACACATTCCACATTTAACCCCTTACTGAATATTTCTGATTCAATAAGGATAACAAAAAAGGGAAATAAAAATTAAAAATTAAAATAAACATAAATTATGGTTCCCACATTCAATGCAGAAGTCCCACTGGGTGATGGTATGACTCTATAATTCCCAGGATTTATCATGTCCTTCTTGTCACAGAACCAACTGGAGTTTTGTATTACTCCCATGATTCTTCTTTGTTTAGGATATTATTTCACATATTTTTTCACATATTTTTTCACTCTTCTGCCTCTTCTAGCTGTTCTAGGAGCATCATTGTGTCTTTACAGCCTTGCTGGATTTAATAAACTCTGCAGATTGTAGAAAATGAAGATATTTCATCCACCTAGGTTGACCTATATGGGTTGTCCTTAATGCGAGCCCAGAACTCACAGAGTCATAGTAGTCTAGGTACCGTACCCTTAGAATGTATCACACCTTAGTGCCACATTACATTAAGCTTTGAAATCGGGAGTTGTGTTAAGTCCACCTGGGTATACCGTGCCCAATCGGTACATCCACTGTGCTTCCCGCTGCAGGAGTATCTTGCCCCTGTCCCCAGCCCTATCTAGAGGGGGGACATGATCGATGAGTGTGTATCTTATTGATGCCACCGGATGTTTAAGTTGTGCACAATGCCTGGCCACAGGTTGATCTGAATCTCCAGACTTCAGAGCTGACCGGATAGCATGACAATGATTTGCCATTCTTTCTCTGAGGGTGCCCGTCGTCTTGCCAACATAAAAGCGAGAACAAGGACACACCAACAGATATATGACAAATACTGAATTGTCGATTGGTGTGTGGGTGATGGAATGTCTTCGTATTCATAAGACCATTACAGGTGGTGCACCCCAGACATCTATATGATCCCTTGATGTTAGTATATGTCATGGATCTGTAGCTTGCCCTTGGGTCCGTTTTGACCAGTAGGTCCTGCAGGTTTGTGCCCCTCCTGTATCCCACCATAGGTGTAAGGTGGTTGCTAAAGCGTAGCTTTGGGTCAGATGACACAATCGGCCAATGCGTCCTTAGAATCGATCCCACTTTTCTGGTACTGGGAGAAAATGTGGTAGCCATTATGAGCTTTTCATCTGTGGTTTGTCTTGGTTTCTTTGTTAACAGTTGTGTTTGTGTATATTGTGACACTTCCTCCATCATCTGTTTGATGTCTTGTGACTTATACCCTCTCTCTGCAATTTTTTCACCCATTTCCAACAACTGGGAGGCTCCCTTCGTAGGATCAGAGTTGTTCCTCACTGTCCTAATTAATTGTGATTTCAGTATGCCCTTTAGGAGTGCTGGGGGATGACAACTATCTGATCTCAACAGGGAATTCCTGTCTGTGGGTTTGCTAAATAGTGTGCACCCCAGTCCCTGTGCCGTTTTGAACACCTTAAGATCAAGGAAATTGATGGAGTGCAAATCGGCAGACATTTTGAACCGAACCGTGGTTTGTGTGTTGTTAAACAGATCAAACCAGCCATGGAGTTCATCCATGCCCCCTCTCCAGATCAAAAAGATATCATCTATGAACCTACGGTAGAAAATGATGGAAGAGTCACATTTACCCCATAGGTACAGATTCTCAAAGTGGGACATAAATAAGTTCTCATATGAGGGGGCCATGGATGACCCCATGGCTGTACCTGCTACCTGCAGAAAAAATTTGTCCTTAAATCTAAAATAATTCTTACTGAGACAGAAATCGATCAATGCCAGTAAGAATTCAATAGGCGGTCCCTCGTATAGGGGGCTATTCACTAGATGTGCTTTCACTGCCTCCTGTCCTATGTGAGGAATGATTGTATAGAGGCTGTTCACGTCCATGGTGACCAAAATGTCCCCAGACTGGACGTGAACAGACCCCAACAATCTAATAAATTCACTAGTATCTAGCAAAAAGGACCTTGTTCCCTTAACAATCGGCTGTAACAGCAGATCAATAAACTGCGACACCGGTTGGCATAGGGAATTCACAGCGGATACTATGGGGCGTCCTGGAGGTCTCAGCATTTTTATGAACTTTCGGGATTGTGTATAGTATGGGTATCTTGGGATGGGCAGTGGTACAAAATTTCAGTATGTGTTCAGAGATAAAGCCCTGTTCATATCCCATACATGGAAAAATAGAGATGGGCCCAGCACTCACCATCCAATTTAGGGTGCACGCTATAGGGGTTTCTGCACTAACCCCCAAAGTAGACAAATTTGTAGAAAAGAGCAGCAGCACCACACTTTATGAACTTTTAACTGCTTTTAATGATGAAACATACAGGAAAGCAACAACGTTTCGGTCATCAACTGACCTTAATCATGTTGTATACAGAAGTAACTAAACACACTACTTAAATAGCTACGTGGGGAGGGGTCACAGATACCTGTGTGGGTGTGTACCCATATAGTTAACACTTTCATACATCAAACACAGTATGGTTCTCAAACTCCCTCTAGTGGATAAAGGTACTTCATTTTAAACTTCTATAGTAACCTATAAGACAAAATATAAATATATATATTTTATAAAAACATCAATTTACGGTATTCTGACATCGCAAAAAGCAAATTTTACAGAAACAATATATGTACATAATTACCACACTTTTAACAATATATCCAGATAACATCTTAATATAATATATTCACAGCGTTACTTGCCAATCTATTTCCTTATTCATTCCTAAGGGGGCAAGAGTTTGTAATGTATAAATCCAAAATGTCTCTCTGCTTTTGAGTATAGATTGTCTATCCCCACCTCTCCTGTGCCTCTTGATCTGTTCTATGACCTGGAATCTCAGTTGGGAGATAGTGTGGCCTGCCTGTAAGAAATGGTTAGAGACTGGAGCGTCCCTGTTCCCACATCTTATGTTGGATTTGTGTTCAACAATTCTATCCCTTATCCTACGTGTAGACTCGCCTATATAAATCTTCGAGCATGGACATTTGATTAAGTAAATCACATACTCTGAGTTACATGTAAAGTAACCAGGGATTTTATATTTCTTGCCGGTCAGGGGATGCAGGAAACAGTCACCTCTAATTACATTATTGCAGTTACAACACCCTAAGCATGGGAAACAGCCGAATTTTTGTGTAGATATATATGTTTGTGTCTGTTTCTTACCAGAACCTAAGTCTGCTCTTACTAATTTATCCCTTTAGGTTTTTACACCTTCTATAAGCTGGCATAGGTGGTAGTTCAAATTCTTTAATTTGAGGGTTAAGGTCTTTAATAACAGACCAGTGTTTCCTAATGATGTTATTAATGTTCTTGCTAAGTGGGTTGAATTGTGAGACAAAGACCATACGTTTATTATCTTTTTTCTGCTTTGTTGTATTGCCTCTCAGGATAGAATGTCTAGGAATTTCACTCACTTCTTCTATCTGTTTCTGGATAAGTTGTTTGGGAAAACCTCTCTCAATAAATAGTTTACCCATTTCAAGTAATCTGGTATGTGCTATACTATCATCTGAGACAATTTTCTTAACCCTCAGGAGTTGGCTCCTAGGTAGGCTATTAATCAAATGGGGGTGGGCAATTTCATACCTCAGAAGACTATTTCTGTCACTCTCTTTCCTATATAGGTCAATTTTTAATGTCCTCCCATCTTTGATTACCTTAGTGTCTAGAAAAGCCACTGACTCTTCACTAAAGGTCAACTTAAACTTGATGTGTCTAGTAGACACATTCAAATCAGCCACAAATTCCTGCAAGGAGTCAATGTTGCCCCCCCATATGCCAAACACATCATCGATATATCTGAACCAACATAGTCCATATTGTTGAAACAACTGGTTAGTGTATACAAATCTCTCCTCATATACATTCATAAAGATGTTGGCATATGTGGGGGCGACATTTGACCCCATCGCAGTACCCTGACATTGTAGGTAAAATTGATCCTGAAAAAGGAAAAAATTGCAGTAGAGGATGAGTTGTAATAATCCTAAAATAAACTCACAATGAATGTTAGAAAATCTATCATTACTCTGGATAGCCTGTCCAATAGCCCCTAAGCCACTTGTATGGGTAATGGATGTGTATAGACTATTCACATCAAGGGTAAAAAGGATAAATTTCTCACTTGACATACTTAATTCCTCTAATTTCACAAGGAAGTCACCTGTGTCCTTAATATAGGACATAGATTCCATAGCTAATGGTCTAAGTAGCTTGTCAAGGTATTTGGATACATTTGTCATGATCGAGTTAGTACTGGCAACAATTGGACGGCCAGGGTGAGCCTCTCTGTTCTTGTGTATTTTGGGTAATGTATAAAATACAGGTGTAACAAATTCTTCAATCAACAGAAATTTTTGTTCTTTTTCAGTTATCACCCCATTACACATTGCTTTATTAATGTATTTAGCCAACTCACGTTGTACCTCAAATGTTGGGTCTCTGTCTAGTAATTTATACACTGTTTTATCTTGTAATTGACCCCTGATCTCTTGGACATAATAATTCTTATCGAGAATGACGGTGGCTCCGCCCTTATCTGCTGGCTTGCAAATAATCTCACTATTGTTTTTCAAACTTAATAGTGCATCGTTTTCAGGTCTAGAGAAATTACTCTGTAGAGTTTTCCTGTCCCTATCTGTGACTAGCTGTTTTTGTTTGAGTACATCTATGTCCCTCAGAACTAGCTGTATAAAAGTTTCTATGCTGTTGTTATGCACCTGAGGATTAAAATTGCTTTTACATCTAAGACCCAAATTTTTGAGAGACAAAGGTTTATTACCATACTCAGAGTCTGCATTAGTATTATGTCCTTGAACACCCTGTAATTGTCCAAAATATGCCTTTAATTTAATATTGCGGAATAAAGTATGCAATTCTCTTTGTAACTGAAAAAAGTCACATCTCGGTATGGGACAAAATGACAGTCCTTTGTTGACTACCTGTTTCTCTATGTCTGTTAGAGTATGTTTGGAAATATTCACCATCAGTTCTGCTTGGTCTTGTTCCGTGCCGTCCTCTGTGGCCTGGCTTCCTTCGTTTTGGTATCCATTGTTTTTCCGGCGGTGCTTCCGACCGCCCCTGCGTCTCCTTCGGAGTCCCCCGACGTGTCGCTTGTGGATGACGTGGAAGATGCGCCCGTGTCGCGCATCCGACGTTGCCGTCTCCAATTGGTCGACCCTTGTCGCCTCCTATCATCGTAATTGGGATCCGTTGCCCATCGATACACCATACCAGTGCGATAGTCATCTTCGTCCCTCTGGAACTTTTGGCGTTTTCGTGCCTCGATGACCTTCATTTCCGCAATATTACTGTTCACAGATTGCAGTAATTTATCCACATCCTCGGCCGTCATCATCGCTCTCAATGCTGTCTCCAGGCGTGACAGTTCCTCTTTCTGCATATCAAGGTCCCGCTGCAGATAATCCACTGTGAGTACCAAGAGGTCAAAGGAACACTTATTCAGAATGTAGGTGAATTTTTCACAGTATTCCTTGTTGTCACGCATGAGTGTTGGTCTCACACTCATGCGGAGGCCCCTCGGTATACGTCTCACTCTATGGTACTCCGCTAGAGTCGTGGCATGTAGCCCATAAGCCAGATTCTTCTTTGTTAATTTCTCAAATTCTTTAGTTGATACCTCTGTTGGAGGAGTTTGGAGAAAGTTTTGTGAACCTCGTACTAAGGTGGTAATCCGTGCCGCCTCAAGGTCACTATAGGTAAAAGTCTGTGGTTCTGTTCCATCATTTTTGTTCTCCATATTTTAATAAGAAGCAGGGAGTGCACGAAGCCCAGTGCAAACAGTCAGTATGGAAAAATAGAGATGGGCCCAGCACTCACCATCCAATTTAGGGTGCACGCTATAGGGGTTTCTGCACTAACCCCCAAAGTAGACAAATTTGTAGAAAAGAGCAGCAGCACCACACTTTATGAACTTTTAACTGCTTTTAATGATGAAACATACAGGAAAGCAACGACGTTTCGGTCATCAACTGACCTTAATCATGTTGTATACAGAAGTAACTAAACACACTACTTAAATAGCTACGTGGGGAGGGGTCACAGATACCTGTGTGGGTGTGTACCCATATAGTTAACACTTTCATACATCAAACACAGTATGGTTCTCAAACTCCCTCTAGTGGATAAAGGTACTTCATTTTAAACTTCTATAGTAACCTATAAGACAAAATATAAATATATATATTTTATAAAAACATCAATTTACGGTATTCTGACATTTTGGATTTATACATTACAAACTCTTGCCCCCTTAGGAATGAATAAGGAAATAGATTGGCAAGTAACGCTGTGAATATATTATATTAAGATGTTATCTGGATATATTGTTAAAAGTGAGGTAATTATGTACATATATTGTTACTGTAATATTTGCTTTTTGCGATGTCAGAATACCGTAAATTGATGTTTTTATAATATATATATATTTATATTTTGTCTTATAGGTTACTATAGAAGTTTAAAATGAAGTACCTTTATCCACTAGAGGGAGTTTGAGAACCATACTGTGTTTGATGTATGAAAGTGTTAACTATATGGGTACACACCCACACAGGTATCTGTGACCCCTCCCCATGTAGCTATTTAAGTAGTGTGTTTAGTTACTTCTGTATACAACATGATTAAGGTCAGTTGATGACCGAAACGTCATTGCTTTTCTGTATGTTTCATCATTAAAAGCAGTTAAAAGTTCATAAAGTGTGGTGCTGCTGCTCTTTTCTACAAACATATCCCATACATAGCAGGTCGTCCAGTTGTTTTTTAAAAACGCCAGTTGGATCAGACCCCAGGGTATTGTATGTTGTTATATCAGAAGGTTGAGTTGCAATGTCCTCTTTGTCCGCTGGTCTAATGACAAGGGAGGTGTCTTTTTGTAGTGTGGTGATAGCCTTTCTTTCTGCTGGAGTGAGATTATGTGCCCAAGTGGTATGTGCCCTTTCTTTGTCTAGGTCCTGAGAGACCATACGTATGAAAGTTTTAGTGCTGGCACTGCAATTTGCAGGTTCAAAAGTACTTTGTATATGACAATTGCGTTCAATGGGAGTTTTAATATTCTCAGACTCAGTGTTTTGAAAAAAACCCTTAAGTTTCAATGTTCTGTTCAGTTTATGAATGTCTAATTTCTGTTCATATTCAGTAGTAATTGTACTGGGGACAAATGAGTCCTTTATTTAGCAGTTGTACTTCATCAGCTGACAGAACATGGGAGCTTAAATTAATTATTGCATCCTTCGTCTCCCCCTCCTTGGGGGTCTGTGTCTTAATGCCCGCCCGCCTGATATGGGGTCTAGAGTGTCTGCTCCCCGTGAACGTGTTGTGACCCCTAAAAAATGTCGAGGGGTAGATTGTACATTATATTGATCAAGAGTGTCTACTGGACTAGAAGAAGTGTATGCTTTATTACCATATGTTCTCTCTGTATCTGTGGACTCTGCTCCACTGGTATCTATCGTGTCAAACCGTACATGCCTTTCGCGTTGTCTTCTTGGTTGGATCTCCCTAGTACCAGTGAGCCACTTATATACCTTGCCTTGAGTGTAGTCTGACTTGACAGCCTCCAATTTCCTATTTTTAAATTATATCAAGTCATTCTTATACTTTTCAATCTGTGTGTTAATTTTAGATAACCAATTCTCCTGTTGGTCATTTGCAAGTACTGTTTTGTGTGTTGTTTCAAACTGTTGGATTTCTGTTTTAACTTTAGCTAGAATAGATGTAACCTCTTCAATTACTAATAGTATTAAATCAAATGAACATTTGTTCAAGATATAGCACCATTTCTTTCTAAATTCGGGATTGTCCCTACCAATAGTGGGAATGTTATGTACTCTGAAACCCCTTGGTATATGCCCATTTCTATGGTAATCTGAGAGATAACTGCCGTGCAGGGATAGGTCTATCTCACGCTTCCTAAGCTTTAACAGTGCAAAATACAAGTTTAAGGGAGTCTCACCAGTTGTCCTGGATAATGGAGCAAACAGTATTCGGTCAGCATCATCCTGGGTATACGATGCGGTCCCTATTTGTGCTGCTCTGGCTTGTCCTGCAGGGTCTTCTACCACATCTATGGCACTCTCCGTGGAGTCTTGCTGGCCATCCCCTTGAGTTGATATGTTTGGATACAGATGAAAAAAATGTTTTTTTTAAAAAGTCAGTGCTAGACAATACTCACAGTAGAAATAATGGTTACCAAAAAAGTCCTGTATGTATATAGAGCCAATCAGCAAAGAATAGTCCCATAAAATATGATGGCTTGAATGATGAGGTTAAAGCAGGAGGGGCATCATTCAAGCCATCATATTTTATGGGACTATTCTTAATGTCCCGTAGGTTCATAGATGATATCTTTTTGATCTGGAGAGGGGGCATGGATGAACTCCATGGCTGGTTTGATCTGTTTAACAACACACAAACCACGGTTCGGTTCAAAATGTCTGCCGATTTGCACTCCATCAATTTCCTTGATCTTAAGGTGTTCAAAACGGCACAGGGACTGGGGTGCACACTATTTAGCAAACCCACAGACATGAATTCCCTGTTGAGATCAGATAGTTGTCATCCCCCAGCACTCCTAAAGGGCATACTGAAATAACAATTAATTAGGACAGTGAGGAACAACTCTGATCCTACGAAGGGAGCCTCCCAGTTGTTGGAAATGGGTGAAAAAATTGCAGAGAGAGGGTATAAGTCACAAGACATCAAACGGATGATGGAGGAAGTGTCACAATATACACAAACACAACTGTTAACAAAGAAACCAAGACAAACCACAGATGAAAAGCTCATAATGGCTACCACATTTTCTCCCAGTACCAGAAAAGTGGGATCGATTCTATGGACGCATTGGCCGATTGTGTCATCTGACCCAAAGCTACGCTTTAGCAACCACCTTACACCTATGGTGGGATACAGGAGGGGCACAAACCTGTGGGACCTACTGGTCAAAATGGACCCAAGGGCAAGCTACAGATCCATGACATATACTAACATCAAGGGATCATATAGATGTCTGGGGTGCACCACCTGTAATGGTCTTATGAATACGAAGACATTCCATCACCCACACACCAATCGACAATTCAGTATTCGTCACTCTATCACCTGTACAACAACATTTGTCATATATCTGTTGGTGTGTCCTTGTTCTCGCTTTTATGTTGGCAAGACGACGGGCACCCTCAGAGAAAGAATGGCAAATCATCGTCATGCTATCCGGTCAGCTCTGAAGTCTGGAGATTCAGATCAACCTGTGGCCAGGCATTGTGCACAACTTAAACATCCGGTGGCATCAATAAGATACACACTCATCGATCATGTCCCCCCTCTAGATAGGGCTGGGGACAGGGGCAAGATACTCCTGCAGCGGGAAGCACAGTGGATGTACCGATTGGGCACGGTATACCCAGGTGGACTTAACACAACTCCCGATTTCAAAGCTTAATGTAATGTGGCACTAAGGTGTGATACATTCTAAGGGTACGGTACCTAGACTACTATGACTCTGTGAGTTCTGGGCTCGCATTAAGGATAACCCATATAGGTCAACCTAGGTGGATGAAATATCTTCATTTTCTACAATCTGCAGAGTTTATTAAATCCAGCAAGGCTGTAAAGACACAATGATGCTCCTAGAACAGCTAGAAGAGGCAGAAGAGTGAAAAAATATGTGAAAAAATATGTGAAATAATATCCTAAACAAAGAAGAATCATGGGAGTAATACAAAACTCCAGTTGGTTCTGTGACAAGAAGGACATGATAAATCCTGGGAATTATAGAGTCATACCATCACCCAGTGGGACTTCTGCATTGAATGTGGGAACCATAATTTATGTTTATTTTAATTTTTAATTTTTATTTCCCTTTTTTGTTATCCTTATTGAATCAGAAATATTCAGTAAGGGGTTAAATGTGGAATGTGTGGTAACATTGTTTTTAGCAAAAACTAAGGTTCATGGAGAGAATGACCTAGTCTCAGCTAGCCAGTTAACCATAACTGGGGGGATTCTATTACTAGGTTGCCTATTGAAATAACCAGGGTCTTATAAAGCATAGGGTACCTACATATCATTCAAAATTAAGCTCTCAGGGATATCCTAGCCTAAGTATACCTAATATACATCATCACCCTGGAAATTTTGTATACATTGCAATCTTGGGGAATATGTCCCCCTTATTTAGGTGCAATCCAGCAATCTTTAAGGGTATACCTTACCCAAAAGAAGTAGGGATGATATTTTAAATGCAGTAGTGTATGGCTTTAAATTTTCAGCATAATACGAAATTACACGCTACCAAAGTAGGCAGTGTATCTTCCAGTTACTCTTAATACATATGCGTATGATTAAGCATTGCACCGTTTAAGTTCACAGGTTACTACACAAACTCGGTGAGCACATTTTTTGAAAAATTATTTTCAGTATGCGAGTGGGGCACGATTAGTGTACATAGGTTGCCATGGCAACGGGCAACCCGTTGTGGAATAACACTTATTTCCTGCACATGTTCTGCTTTTCAGATTATAGTATCTGCACCAATACTTGTTGTTTTTATGAGTCACCCATTAGACACGCTTTGAATTTTTTGATTCACTTTTCACGATTTACTTTATTCAATATTGTAAGTAATATTTGTCTTCCGGAAGTGATGCAGTACACCACTTCCGGTTCTTATCGCTGGTGGAACGCAGTATGCGTTCCAACATCGGTAGTTTGGCGCCAAGGGAAAGGGGCATGGTTTTGAATGATAATTGTGAGTATGACACTATTTATTTTGTGTTTTGTGTTTAATTTACTATGCTGATGAAGGAGGCAAGTCCTCCGAAAACGTTACATCAATAAAGTAACTTTTGCTGTGAAAGACCTGAGAGTGCACTTCTTTTTGGCTGCTATTTGTTGTTTAAAGTTGCGCCCAGGCAGTTTTCCACTTGTGGGTAAGATCTGGAATTTTGGATGGATATATATATATATATATATATTTTATTATTCTTTATTTATAAAGCGCCGACAGATTCTGCAGCGCTGCCCATGGGTACAAGGATAACAGTACAATGGAGAAACAATACGATAAGACACAAAATTTTACAGACAAATACAGGGGGAATTGAGGGCCCTATTCCCGTGGGAACTTACAATCTAGATGGGTAGGAGGATGGAAACAGGAGGTGGGGACTGCAGAGGTGAGAATGATATTAGTGAGGAGATAGAGGGCAACTGTTAGTTAAGTGAAGTTAGTTTGTTGATAAGTCGGGTGATAAGCTTCCCTGAACAGAAAGGTCTTTAGGGAACGTTTAAAGGAGGAGAGGTTAGGGGCAAGTCTGACATCTCAAGGAAGTGCGTTCCAGAGGGTTGGTGCCGCACGAGAGAAGTCCTGTAGTCTAGAATGAGAGGAGGTGATGGTAGAGGACACAAGAAGCAGGTCGTTGTTGGATCTTAGGGGACGGGCAGGAGTATATTTGTTGATGAGTGAGGACAGGGTGGGACATCATTGAGGGCTTTGTAGGTCAGGGTGAGAATTTTGAATTTAACTCTGTTGTGAATGGGGAGCCAGTGAAGGGACTTCCAGAGAGGTGCAGCAGAAACAGAGCGTCGAGAGAGGTGGATTAGCCTGGCATATGCATTTAGGATGGACTGGAGGGGAGAGAGGTGGGAGAGAGGGAGGCCAGTTAGTAAGTTGTTACAATAGTCAAGTCGGGAAATTACCAGGGAGTGGATGAGCTGTTTAGTAGTTTCAGCACTCAGAAACGGACACATTTTGGAGATGTTGCATAGGTGGTTGCGGCAGGATGAAGAGAACAGTTGGATGTGGGGAATGAAGGACAGATTTGAGTCAAGCATGACTCTTAGGCAGCGGACTTGGGGTAATGGGGAGATAGTGGTGCTGCCAACATTGATAGAAAAATTAGAAACTGGAGTGGAGCTAGAGGGGGGGAATTAGAAGTAGTTTGGTCTTGGACATATTTATTTTTACGTGGTGAGAGGCCATCCAGTAGGAAATGCCAGATAAGCAGTCGCTGATGTGGGAGTTGACAGAAGGAGAGAGTGCAGGGGTGGAAAGGTAGATCTGGGTATCATCAGCATAGAGGTGATAGCTGAAGCCATAGCTGTTGATAAGTTTACCTAGTGAAGAAGTGTAAATAGAGAAGAGTAGAGGACCCAGGACGGAGCCTTGAGGTACTCCAACAGACAGGGGCAATAGAGAGGAGGAGTTACCAGTAAAATAGACGGAGAAGGATCTGTTAGAGAGATGAGTGAATCCAGGAGAGGGCAGTGTCACAGAGACCAAGAGAACTGAGAGACCGTAGGAGAAGGGGATGGTCAACAGTGTCAAAGGCAGCAGATAGGTCAAGTAAGATGAGTATAGAGTAGTAGCCTTTGTTTTTAGCAGAAAGGAGATTGTTAGTAACCTTGGTGAGGGCAGTCTCTTTTGAGTGTTGGGGACGGAAGCCAGATTACAGGAGGTCGAGCAATGAGTTGGAGGACAGGAAGTGGGTTAGGCGATTGAAAACTAGTTTTTCAAGGAGTTTTGAAGCTAGCGGGAGCAGTGATATGGGACGGTAGTTTGCAGGGGAGTTAGGGTCAAGGGAGGGTTTTTTGAGGATGGGGGTGACCTTTGCATGTTTGAAGGAGGCAGGGAATGAGCCGGTAGAAAGGGATAGGTTAAATATGTGAGTAAGAGCCGGAGTGAGGGTGGTGGACAGAGGAGAAATTAGATGTGAAGGAATCGGGTCAAGTGGGCAGGTAGTGAGGTGTGAGGAAGACAAAGGGAACTGGGAGCAGAGTTGGGAGATTGCAGGTTTGTGTTGGGATGTTTCCTTGGATTGCAAGTGTTTTATTGAAAAAATAGTCAGCAAGGTCTTGAGCACTGAATACAGATGAGGGGGGTGGTGAAGGTGGGTGGAGGAGAGAGTTGAAAATGGAGAAGAGTCTTTTAGGGTTTGAGGAGTGAGTGGATATAAGAGAAGAGAAGTATGTGTGCTTAGCTAAGCGAAGGGCAGAGGTGTAAGAGTAAAGAATGAACTTATAGTGCATGAAATCAGGTTCAAAGCTGGATTTCCTCCAGACACGTTCATTTTTGTAGGTGACATGTTTGTTGGGAGTGCCAGGGTTGGAGCTGATGACATGGGGCTTTGCGAGGTTGGGGTGGAGCGAGAGTGTCAAGTGCAGCGGAGAGAGTATTGTTATAGCAAGGTCAGGGCAGGATATCGTGGAAATGTGGGGGAGATGTAGTTGAATAAGATTGGAGAGTGTCCACAGTGTGCAGATTACTACTGGTGCGGGGGCGAGAGGGGGAAGTAGGTTTAGTATCTATATGAGGATTAAAGGTGAGCAGATGGTGGTCTAAGATTGGAAATGGGCGACATGCAACCTCAGAGAGAGAGCAGAGATAGGAGAATATCGGGTCAATCGAGTGTCCATCGCAGTGGGTAGGGAATAGGGTGGATTGTGAGAGGCCGAAGGAGTTAGTGAGTGAGAGAAGTTTAGAGGCAGGGGCAGATGGGTTGTCAATGGGGATGTTGAAGTCCCCTAAGATTAGAGCAGGAGTATTTGTAGAGAGAAAGTAAGGAATTTAGGCAGCAAAGTTGTCAAGGAATTGGGAGGTTGGTCCAGAGGAAGATAGCCAGGTTTCAGTAATTGCTAAAAGGTTGAAAGCGTTGGAAACAAACAGGTTGTAAGTTTGCTACAGACGGAGCGAGCATTCCAGAGGGCACAAGAAAAGGGAGGGGTTAGGTGCTGTGTGTTAATGGAGATGAGATTGTTGGTATTGCGTGACCTAGAATTTTTGCAGTGGGAGATGGATCGAGAATGTAAAAGTGTGGAGAGATATAGAGATATATAGAGATTTAAATTTCAGAATCATTTTGATCAAGAATACACACACACATATATATATATATATATATATATATATATATATATATATATATATATATATATATATATATATATATATATATATGTGTGTGTATTCTTGATCAAAATGATTCTGAAATTTAAATTTTTATTAAAAACCAGCAGCTGAATTGTTCAACACAAATCGGAAATTCAGATAGGCATGTTTTTCTACTTGTGTGTGTTTTTTTTTTTTTTTTTTTTTTACTGAAATTAGTAGTTGCAGCGTATGTATTTGTGTTCCTTGTACCTTTTTTGTTTACCGTTTAGTTCTCCAATAATGGTAATATTTGTTATTTGGTTCCTTTAGGGAAGGCCGTCGGGAGATGCGTTTATTCAGATGAAGTCCTCTGATAGGGCCTTGCTAGTAGCTCAGAAATGTCACAAGAAGATGATGAAGGATCGCTATGTAGAGGTTTTCCAGTGCTCTGGGGAGGAGATGAACTTTGTGTTAATGGGTGGCACATTGAATCGTAGTGGTTTATCACCTCCGCCATGTAAGTTACCATGTAAGTCTGCCGGCCTTCACTCTCCGCTGCTACCTGCTGGTAATGTGGTAGGTCTTTGCGCTGCTCGCTCGCTGCATAGTTGCCAACTTTTTATGTTAATTTCAAGTGTTTTTTTTTGGTTCTTTAAAGAAATAAATAAATATACAATATTGAGGAGAATATACTGTTTAAATGTCCACTTTAGGGTTATAATAGTAAATAGGTAAAAAGGAATATAACATTTCAAGTCCATACTTTTATGTTTTATTTTTTTTGGGTTGTGTTTTTTATATATATATTTATTTATTCATTTATTTTTTTAATGGGGCTATCTTAAATCTATATTATATATATAAAAAAAAAAAAAAAAAAAAAACTGTTTTTGTCCTGAATAAAACTACTTCCTGTTTTTAAGCTTACGATGGTACGTCCCAGTTCACCAATCAACTGATGCTTGAGTTATGCACGCACATTGCCGGTTTTAAGTTGACATTAAAACAACTTTCATATTTTTCATGCACAACATTTTTAACTTGTTTTAAATACTACTATTCAATAACATATATATATTTTTTTAGCGTTAAAGGGATATGAAGCACAAAAATTTTCTTTTTAGATTCAGATAAAGAATACAATTTTAGAAAACATTCAAATTTACTTCTTTTTATCAAATTTGCTTTGTTCCCATGATATCCTGTGTTGAAGAGATACCTAGGTAGGTGTATAGAGCACTACATGACAGGAAATAGTTGCCATCCAGTGCGCTTGCAAATGGATAACATTTTTGCAAAACTGCTGCCATATAGTGCTCCCGAGCTTATGTCCCTGCTTGTCCCTAAAAGATACCAAGAGAAGGAAGAAAACTTAATAATAGAAGTAAATTAGAAAGTTGTTTAAAATCGTATGCTCTATCTGAATCATGAAAAGAAAACAATTGGGTTTAATGTCCTTTTTAAGGTGTTTTATTTTTTTCCCCCACAGACTTTTTTTGTGTATTGGCCAATGCGCATGTTGTAATTTTGTTAATGAATAACAAGATATTTGTGCTATGGGTCTTAAAATACCAATACTGAAGGATACTTTTGTGAGTCTGCACACAAGAGTATAGCATGGAATAGAGAGGGGGGATTCTCCTGGAAATCCCTGTCAGTTGGCAACTATGATCTTATGGTGTTTTTGACTAAAAAGTAGTCTGACCACACACAACCGATGCCCTAAATTAGATCTAATGTAAGCAAGACTTTGGTACATTTTTCTCTCTTGCTTTCTCTGCTTCCAGGCTGCTCTGTAATTTTCAAAGCTTGCATTGGTTCTGTGGGAACTCTTCATTTGTATTTTATTCACAATAAACTTATGCAGATATACAGTGCATAAGTGATTTGTCAACTAGTAAACCATTTGAGGGTTTTTGGAACATTAAACATTCAAGGGTGGTATTTGAGCTAATTACTGTAGGTGTTCATGAGCAATCTCTAAGAGTGGACTTCAGTTTCTCAATTTTGCTTTCATTGGGTGTTTTTTTTTTTTTTTTTTTTTTTTTTTACGCTCTTATTATGACCCTTTTATCCCCTGTAGGTCTCTCCCCTCCGACATATGCTGCTTTCCAGGCTGCGGCCATTATGCCATCAGAAGCTGCTGCACTTTACCCATCCCCTGCACTGTTGGCTGCCACGAGGAGTCCCCACACGCCAGCTGTAACGCCTTCTGCTGTGGCATATTACCCAGCCCAGGCCACACAACTTTACATGAATTACACAGCCTATTACCCTAGGTAAGGTTAATAAATATAAATTTATATTAAAATGTTTTTTATATTCTAATTCGAATGTTAGAATGTTAGAACGAATGTTATTGTACATTCGATTTCCATATTCTTAAAAATTCTATTACTGAATCTTATTTACAGTTTTTGAATGTCACGTTCAAATTTGAATATTACATTTCAAAATTGAATGTGATATCAAACATTCTATTATTATTCAAATGAATATTTTCGAATGTTATTGAAAAATTCAAAAAAACGAAAATTTGAAAATAGAATGTTATATAAAAATTTGAACAAAGGTATCAAAATTAATTAAATCCTGTATATGTGTATATATGTGTGTGTATGTGTGTATGTGTATATATATATATATATATATATATATATATATATATATATATATATGTATATATATTTATATTGGCACCTTCTGTCGGTTGCTTTTCTTAGTGGTCAAGTGATGTGCAATACACATTCCAACAAAAACTATTCTGTATAGGCTATTGATAAAGTAATGCTTTTTAGCTTTTCTGGTTTAGTAGCATAGCTCCCAACATTTCCTGGAGACAAAGGTGAGGACGACTTTTAAACAGTGCTCGCTTGGTGGGTGGGGTTGTAACATGGGGGGTGGAGTCAGTGTTGCAAGTGGAAGCAGGGTGTGGCATGGGTGAGTTTGTGCAGGGACAAGCAGATTGTTGGTTGCGTTAGGGCAGTTCCTGGAAGCGGGGACATTTTTAGCTGTGTGGAGAAGCTGAAGGAGGGACAGTTGTCAGACCTCCTAGCCTGTTACAGAAAGACCCAGACCAGTTGGAGATATCTAGTGGACAAACAACTATTTTCCTTTCTAAAGTGATTGTAAATGCCTTGTAAGACAGTTTTGTTGTATTGCTGTAGAATGGCATATCAGCTAAATCTCTATTTTTAACATCCTTCTCACTTAAATTATTTTTCAGTAGCCAAACTTCACCCACCATTTTTCTTATTTGGAGGAACCAATATGGCATTTAGTCTGCAGACAACAAAGCTGTCACTGTCATATAGTGCATTGATTTCCTGATGTTCTGGGAACTATGTTGCAGGGTCTGAAGGGTGCATTTCACCTTCTGACAATTAGTCATACATTTTCAAAACTAAATTTAAATGGAAGGGGACAAAATAAATACGGAAAAATATAGATGTTTCATTATTTAAAACTAAACATTTTTATATAAAAATCTCAACTGGTTTATTGTCCCTTTTTGCCCATTTAGGACTAGGATTATCTTTCTTTTTAAACAACAAAAATTCTGGTGTAGACTGTCCCTTTTTAAATGGAGTGCGAAAAGTGGGAAAGAAAACAAAACTAACACCCAACAAGTCACCCAAACCCGATTGAGTTTAACCAAGTGCACTAACCCAACATACTTAAACACTTTATTAAATATGACTATTGCATAAATGATTTTACATGTTTTCATCTAATTGGGTGCAAGGGGCTCAAATATACACACACATTCGTTAAAAAAAATATAAAAAATGTGTGTGTATGTGTATATATATATATATATGTGTGTGTGTGTGTGTGTGTATATATGTGTATATATGTGTGTGTGTGTGTGTGTGTGTGTATATATATATATATATATATATATATATATATATATATATATATATATATATATATATATATATATATATATATATATATATATATATATATATATATATATATACGCAATAAACCCCTTATTACTCATTCCCCAGTTTTGCATAACCAACACTATGATAGAAATACACCTTTTACCTCTGATTACCTTGTTTCTAAGCCTCTGCAAACTGGCCCCTTATTTCAGTCCTTTTGACAGACATCCATTTTAGCCAATCAGTGCTCACACCTGGGTAACTTCACGTGCATGAGCTCAATGTTATCTATATGAAACTCATGAACTAATGCCCTCTAGTGGTCAAAATACATTCAGATTAGAGGCAGTCTTCAAGGTCTAAGAAATTAGCATATGAACCTCCTAGTTTTAGCTTTCAACTAAGAATACCCAGAGAACAAAGCAAAATTGGTGATACAAGTTAATTGGAAAGTTGTTTAAAATTACATTCTCTATTTAAATCACGAAAGTTTTTTTTTGGACTTGACTGTCCCTTTAAGTGTTTGGGGGAATACGTTAATGTGGTCACAATATTCCAAGTATGGCTTTTTGCGTGCGTCGGGTTGGCAATTGTGCAAAAACTTTTAACTTTTAATACGCTCCACTCGAAATCTAGCCCTTTAATCACTAATAGGTTTGTTGGATGGTAGTAGTGAGTTTACAGGATAGTGGTGACACGGCAAAAGTGTGGTTTAAAAACCCAGAACAATTGATGACCCGGAGTTCTGTTGGTGCAAACCAATACATCCCTGTTATAAGGGCTATGCAGCAGCATATTTGGGCAGCTTTTAACTTGATCTGCAGGAACATGTTTCTACCCAATAACAACACATCAATGTGTCCCTATTTGCAGCCCACCGGTCTCCCCTACTACAGTTGGTTACCTTGCCACCCCAGCGGGAGCACTAGCATCTGCCTCTCATGCTGCAATGTTGCCACAGCCTGGCGGGTTGGTTCGTATGCAGGGAATGCCATACAACATGGGAATGAAGGATATCTTGAGCTTCTTCCAGGGTTACCAGGTGAGTGTTTACTTCATATAAAACCATGTTTTCTCACTTCTCTCTCACTCTCACTCTCTCAATTATATTTTACAAAACACCTCATGCTCTATGGTGTTTTTCAGCTTTGGGTTTATAATTGTGTAAGAGTCTGTGGAAGTCATTAAAGGGACATTTAGATGAAACAAAAAAAACGTAGTCTACAAAGGTATTTTCAAAATGTATTTCAGGCTTGTTTTTTTGGGGGACAAATTGTTCCTGCACTGAATGAACAAATTTTTTTTTTTGTTTGTTTGAACTTGTAGAGTGTAATAAATAATAGTAGTGCAAAATAAATGAATAGTGAACAGTAATAAGGTAATAATAATACAATCTATATTTATATGAACTAACCTATCAGACTAAATTAATTGCCTGACCTTAGTCAAAAACACATTTTTACTAAGACTACATAAGTCAACATAATCTCAAAAGGGAGCCCTCTGTTTATATATTAAAAAAAAAAATGCTGCTGATTTCTTTTTAGTTAAACACATTAAGTTTATGTAAAGAACATACTCTTTATTAAAAAAATATATATATTTATTTGGATACTTATAGGACAGGTTTTTGACCTTGTTAATTGGAAACAAGGTAGAAAAAAAAGCTTCAGTGTTAATTACTATATATTTATAGAGCTGCGTTTCAAAGTGGGGATCTTGGAATCTAATGTCCTGTTTTTCTCCCCTCCCCTGCTCCTCGTCAGGATGATGTTTCGCCACTTCTCTTATGAGGTGCCCCCCCTCTTTGTTGTGGTATGGTTTGTAAGCCTTCCTGGTGTTCATTGGTGTTGTTGGTTTTATTGGGATACAAATCCAGCGGGGGCCATGATGGGGAGGTTGTTTGAAAGCTGACACCTGATTGGCTGTTTCCCTCAGCTTATCTGATAATTTAAATTTTTTTCCACGCAGAATGCATGAATCCTGAGCTCTTGCACCTGATTTTTAGTTTAGCTCACTTGGTTTTCAAACCTGTCCTCAGGCCTCTCTAACAAGCCACATTTTGAGGATATCTGAACTAGAGCGCAGGTGAAATAATCAGCTGATTAGTAAACTTGGTTATTTTACCTGCTCTCATCCCAGGTAATCCTGAAAACCTGGCCTGTAGGGGAGGCCTGAGAACAGGTTTCAAAAACATTGGTTTAACAAATTGCTCCTCATTACCAGACCTGCTGAATAATTCAGTAGTGCAATAACCTAAATTATACATCATATAAAACACATCTTGAACAAAACCTTTTTTGTATTCATAATTTCTTTTTTCCATCCACTGATATGTCTCTGTAGTTACATGCACAAACACCTTCATTTTCTAATTGGCTTAGCCATTTTGCTGTGCCTTATAATACTGTATGTGCTAACCTTTCACACTTTTTATCTTCTGATATCCAAGAATAGGTTTCTCTCAAACTCTATCAGATTCTCAAGGGCAGGTCTGGTACTGCAAATAATTCTTTGTTTGCACTTTTGAAGCTGCACCCCAGAGATTAGATGCTAGCAGGACCGTGTTGTGTTTTCGGGTGGTGGCTTCTGATAATTTGAGGACAATCACAGGTTTCCAAGGGTGTAGATGTTTTTAGACGCTGGCATGTTAATTTGCACTTATTTTTTTTTTTTTAATTTTATTTATTTATTTTTAAAATCTGTGTGGTGCCAGAGGGTTTTGCTGGGTGAGGCCTGGTACTGAAGGGGTTAAATTATAGAGGAGTGTTATTGTTTTTGTTTTAACTCTTTGCTGTCAGATAGCTGCATATGCAGTGCAGCAGTGAATGGATCAGTCTGGCAGAAGACACTGAGCCTAAAAGATGCAGGAAGTTCTACATAAAGTGTTCTAACACAGGTTTATGTGTACACATGTCACTTTATACACATACACAAAGGGGTACATACTGCATGCGCACATACGTGCAGCCTTTGCACAGCATGCTAGACTCTTTTTACACAATCCAGAAGTCCTAAAAAATAACACGTTATCTAACTTGCAGCTAAAGCTGTTCGACCTGGACTTCATCTAAACAAAGTTGTCTGGAAATCTAGTTAAAATGCTGCTACTGTGAGCTTGTTGGCCAGTGTCTCCTGTCAGTTTGGGGTGGGGGGTGGGGGTTTACAGAGAAGCTTTCTCCTGTGTTGGTGAAGGGACCTGCAATACAGCAGGTGCAGCTATGAAGTACAGAGATTTTGGAGGCCCCGATTTATTTGTTTTGTTACTTCTACTTTAGCTTTCTCCAGATGAATACAGTGGACTTGTGCAGATGGGAGACCAGACACGAAGTGTATTGCAAGCACCAAAAGAGTGGGTCTGCTTATGAAAGGGATACCTCATCAAGGTAAGAGTTGGTGATGGGGGAACTTGACCCACCTCTATTAACATCAGTCTTCATTACTCATAATTAACCCATTGCATTCTGACTGTATATTTTGCAACCATCTACAAAATGATTGGCCTTCCCAAGTAGCTAGTTTCCAATTTTATTTTTAATATAATTTCTCCCAATATCTTAAAACTATATCAGTACTATCAGGAAGAGGTCTGAGAGGGTCATGAGAACCTCTAGATTTACGCCTTCTATACCATTTGAGTAAGGTAGACTGAGGGTGTGGGTAAAAGCCGGATCCATGCCTAATTTAGACAAATACACAAATTTAAGTGTTTTCCACACAAACACATCCATACACTTCTGTATCAAACAACATTTTACTCAAAAACATTTGGGTCCTTTCAGAACCAACACTTTTGTACAGAAAACAGCCGGATCCATGCCTAATTTCAACACACACACACACACACTCTTAAGTGTTTTCCATACAAACACATCCAGACACTTCTGTATCCAACAACATTTTACTCAAAAACATTTGGGTCCTTTCAGAAAAACAGCCGGATCCTGCCAGATCCATGCCTAATTTTGACAAATACACACAAATTTAAGTGTTTTCCACACAAACAAACATATACAGACACTCCTGTATGAAACAACATTTTACTCAAAAACATTTGGGTCCTTTCAGAAGCAGCACTTTTTTCAGAAAAACAGCCGGATCCTACCGGATCCATGCCTAATTTAGACAAATACACACGAATTTAAGTGTTTTCAACACAAACACATTCAGACAATTCTGTATCCAACAACATTTTACTCAAAAACATGGGTCCTTTTAGAACCAACAGTTTTGCTGTTTTTCTGTAAAAAAAAAAGTGTTGGTTCTGAAAGGACCTAGATGGATGTATTTGTGTCTATCTGTCAAAATAAGACATGGATATGTTAGGATCAGATTATTTTTGCGTAAAAAAAATGTTACTTCTGAAAGGACCCAGATGGTTTTGTGTAAAATAGTGATGGATCAGAAGTATCTGGATGTATTTGTGTGGAAAACACTTACATTTGTGTATATCTGTCTAAATTAGACATGGATCTGGCAGGATCTGGCTGTTTTTGTGTAAAAAAAAGTGTTGGTTCTTAAAAAGACCAGATGTTTTTCTTTAAAAAAAAGTGTTGGTTCTGAAAGGACCCAGATGTTTTCGAGTAAAATGTTGTTTGATCCAGTAGTGTCTGGATTTGTTTGTGTGGAAAACACTTAAATTTGTGTGTATCTGTCTAAATTAGGCATGGATCCGGTAGGATCCGACTGTTTTTCTGTAAAAAAAAAAAGTGTTGGTTCTGAAAGGACCCACATGTTTTGCAGTAAAATGTTGTTGGATACAGAAGTGTCTGGATGTGTTTGTGTGGAAAACAATTACATTTGTGTGCATTTGTCTAAATTAGGCATGGATTCGGCAGGATCCAGTTTTTTTCTGTAAAAAAAGTGCTGGTTCTGAAAGGACCCAAATGTTTTTCAATAAAATGTTGTTGGATCCAGAAGTGTTTGGATGTGTTTGTATGGAAAACACTTAAATTTGTGTGTATTTGTCTAAATTAGGCATGGATCCGGCAGGATCAGGCTGTTTTTCTGTAAAAAAATGTTGGTTCTGAAAGAACCCAGATGTTTTCAAGTAAAATGTTGTTGGATCCAGAAGTGTCTGGATGCGTTTGTCTGGAAAACACTTAAATTTGTGTGTATCTGTTAAAATTAGGCATTGATCCGGCTGTTTTTCTGTAAAAAAGTGTTGGTTCTGAAAGGACCCAGATGTTTTGGAGTAAAATTTTGTTGGATCCAGTAGTGTCTGGATGTGTTTGTGTGTATCTGTCTAAATTAGGTATGCTTTTTTTCTGTAAAAAAAAGTGTTGGTTCTGAAAGGACCCAAATGTTTTGCAGTAAAATCTTGTTGGATACAGAAGTGTCTGGATATGTTTGTGTGGAAAACAATTAAATTTGTGTGTATTTGTCTAAATTAGGCATGGATCCGGCTGTTTTTCTGTAAAAAAAAAAAAGTGCTGGTTCTGAAAGGACCCAAATGATTTGCAATAAAATGTTGTTGGATCCAGAAGTGTCTGGATGTGTTTGTATGGAAAACAATTACATTTGTGTGTATTTGTCTAAATTAGGCATGGATCCGGCTGTTTTTCTGAAAGGACCCAAATGATTTGTAGTAAAATGTTGTTGGATCCAAAAGTGTCTGGATGTGTTTGTATGGAAAACAATTAAATTTGTGTGTATTTGTCTAAATTAGGCATGGATCCGGCAGGATCTGGCTTTTACCCACACCCGTAGACTGATATGGATCTCTGCTCTAGCAAGTGTCTATATTACTCAGATGAAGAAAGGATTGGCCCCTCTATGTACAGCACGCTCCATACAGCAAGGGTCCTGCCACCCTCTGCTCATTGTCAAAGCCTTCAAGTTGTCCCTGTCAAAATAGGGTTCCAACATTTTTTCCAAAAAATAAAGGAGTTGACAAATTTCAAGAGTGAAATTGACCAATTACATAGTAGTTACTGAAAACCCCCCACTATTAATTTGATAGTCAATATTTAAAGGGACAGTCTATACCAGAATGGTTACCATTGAAAAAGATAAATAACGCCTATACTACCCATTCCCCAGATTTGCACAGCTAAAATTTTATAATATACTTTATAACATTTAAACCTCTTAATTTCTGCCTGTTTCTAAGCCACTACAAACAGTCTCTTATCACATGCTTTATTAGCTTTTCACAAGAGACAGCTAATTCATGTGAGCCATATAGGTAACATTGTGCTCTCTCCTGTGGAGTTGTGGATGATACTGCACTTATTGGCTAAAATGCAAGTCAATAATAAATAAATACAGGGGGCTGTCAAGAGGCTTAGATACAAGGTAATCACAGAGGTAAAAAGTATATTAATATAACCAGGCTGTCTGTGTAAAATTGGGGAATGGGTAATAAAGGGATTATATATATTTATAAACAATAACATTTTTGGAGTAGACTGTCCCTTTTTTAAGCTTTCATGATTCAGATAGGGTATGCAATTTTAAACCACTTTCCAATTTACCTTTCAATAAATATGCTTTGTCCTCTGGTATACTTTGTTGAAAGCTAAACCTAAGTAGGCTCATAGAGTAACTTCTAAGCCCTTTAAAGGCTGCCTCTTATCTCAGTGCATTTTGACAGTTTTTCACAGTTAGTGTTCATGTGTGCCATATAGATAAAACTGTGGCGTTATTTATCTGTCAGCACTGATTGACTAAAATGCAAGCCTGTCAAAAAAACTGAAATAAGGGGGCAGTCTGCAGAGGCTTAGGTACAAGGTAATCAGAGGTAAAAAGTATATTAATATAACCGTATTGGTTATGCAAAACTGGGGAATGGGTAATAAAAGGATTATCTGTTTTTAAACAATAAACATTCTCAAATAGATTAGACTGTCTCTTCATTCAACAACTTTCTATAAATTCATGAATTCTATTTCTCATTTTAAGGCACAGTGAGTGTAAAGACCTTAAACTGTCAGATACATCAAAATCATCAACAAAAAAAAAGAGTACAATATTAAATGTTTGAAATTTAAGATTTTAAGGGCTAGAATAAAAGTTAAGCGCTAAATTATTGCACACGCGCTATAATTAACCAGCCATTACAAGTGGCTAGTTATTGCTACCGCAAGCTCGAGGTAGCAATTGGCACTTATAAAGTAAACCAGAGATCCGATCTCTGGTTCATTTTATAAATGTGCCCCCAAAATACAATGTAGTGTATTTTATTAAAAAATAAATAAAGATAGCAGCATCTTTATTTTTTAAAGGGCCAGTAAACCTAGCAAATAATGTTATATAATTCTGCACATAGTGCACAATTATATATATTAGCTGAGCGCCAGGTTTCTAAAGCAAATTGTTAGAACGATATTTAGCAAAGAAAACAGAACGCTGCTCCTGGCTCTACTGAGCGGGTCTGTTTTCTTCTGCTAAGCGCATCGCGTGCACGCTGTCTAATCACAGCCGTCCCGATCATGCTTATAAACTCAATGTAGCTCGCTTAGCAGAAGAAAACAGACCCGCTCAGTAGAGCCAGGAGCGGTGTTCTGTTTTCTTTGTTAAATATCTATCTATCAATTTGTTTTAGAAACCTGGCGCTCAGCTAAAATATATATATATATATATATATATATATATATATATATATATATATATATATATATTATATATATATATAATTCTGCACTATGTATAAACAGCAATAGCTCTCTCTGGATTTAAGTCACAGCAAACTTTATTGTGAACGTTTTTGGAGCATTCACTGAGGAAGGAGTGAATGCTCCGAAAACTTTCACAATAAATTTTGCTGTGACTTAAATCCAGACAGTGCTATTGCTGGACTGTGTTTGAGGATCTTATGCACCCTGGTACTTGTTATATAGCAATTGGGAGTGTGCTTTTCCACTATTGAGATATACATACATACACACACACAAGTATGTATTTACATTCTTATATGTGTATCCTCTTCATTAATCCCCTTTTGGGTGTCCACTTACTTTATAGTCTCGGTTGTAGAAACTTTCAATCTTAGGGCTGATCATTGACTTTAATCCCGACCGTGCAGACAGAAATCCAGATTTTTATCCCATGAGCACTGAGGGAGCCTGGGAGATTGTATGTTATTTTGGCACAATTTTTGTTTCCCAGCATTCCCTATTGCTCCTACCGACAATGGTTAAGTTTCCATTGAGGTGGTAAAGTTTGGAAACTGGTGATAACATTTATCTCCATTAAAGTCTATGGAAATTTTTTATGTTACCACCAGTTTCCAAACTTTACCACCTCAATGGAAACTAGGGCAATGTGTCCTTTCCTACATTGGGCTAGTTTCCATTAAGGTGGTAAAGTGTGGAAACTGGTGGTAACTTAAAAAATCTCCATAGACGTTAATGGAGATAAATTATTTTATGTTACCACCAGTTTCCACAATTTACCACCTCAATGGAAACGAGCCCTATGTGTTTTTCTATTATACAGTTGTTGTTTTTTTTTTTTTAATATCTCTTCAGTCATTCCACCTCCTCCATTTTTTTTTTTTTTTATTATTATTATTATTGTGCCTTGATTAAATGTATTTTAGGCTGTGCTTTAGGATCATTTTAGAGCTGTCCATTCTGTGTCCGGTTGTCAATCTATTCCAACGACATACACTTTTTTCTTTTTTTCCCTGCAGCCTTTTGTCTTTGGAACAGTTAGATTTAAGGTTTAGACAGGTGTTTTTTTTTTGTTTTGTTTTTTGTTTTTTTTAATGAAAATCTTAGCTGGAATTATGCACTACCACACTGCTAGAAGGCAGGTCTGGGTATATTGGCCACTCCCCCAGCGTGTTGCTTCTCAGGGGCTCCCATAAATGTTTCTGACATAAGATTACCCACAATATCTGGGACCAACATTATTCAGCAACAACTTTATCACAAATTTTATACAAATGTTAAAAATGGCTCACACACCAACCGTATGGGTTAGATTAGAATGATCTATTCATTCAACATTTTTTTATTTTTATTTTTATTTTACTCCCTTCAGCTTCATCCTGAATCTATCCTGATTCAACCCACCCTGAGTGACCATCAAAACACGGATGCCCTTGTAACCTGCCCCTACCTTCAACTGGTGCAGAAAGCCATTTCTGAAAAGCAAGGTTTAATTTTATGCGACCAGCGAGTGAACTTGTGTCACACATGAGAGGCACAGGGATAGGGAAATAGGAGGGCTGGAAAAAAACAGGAGTGGTCAGACCGACTCGCACCTCCCTTACAAAATAAAGTTAAAAAAAAAAAAAAAAAAAAAGACTGTGGCAAACTGGCTTATTTTGGCAGTGGGTGAGAGATGTTGTGACTCTAACTTCAAATGTTACTTCAACTGTACATAATACTTCCATAAACCAGAGCATTTAAAAAATATATATATATATAAAAAAAACACTTACCCATCCACCTATTATGCCCAGTTAATGTCTTCCAGACTCCATTCATACCCTAATTCTCTGTTCTACTTGTTACATATATTCATTAACCTCTCAAAAAAGCAAACTTTCTTTTTTTTTTCCCCCTGCATAACGAAAAGCAAGATGGCTACCCTGTCAAAAGGGTATGACCTATATATCTGCTTATCACAGACATTCACTTAAACCACCAACTTTAAACTGCTCTCAGCCAAAATACCTCCAAGTGTCACTAACTTATTATATAGATTTTTTTAATTTAAAGAAATTGCTTTTGAACAGTAAGTTTTCTACTTCCGTTTACAATGTTTGCTTAGATCCTTGATGCTTTAAGGCACTTTGTGCATGTGTGTGTATATATTTTATTATATATAATATGCAAACACATATGTGCATGATTTTTAGTGACAGAGGAGGAAATAAAGAAATTTTGAATTCTGCATGCTGTCTTCATATCCGTTTTTGTATTGTATATAATATGTATAAATCTAAAAAAAAAACTATCAATGAAATATGTTTAAGGAGCCATTAGCTGACAAAGCACTAAATATTTTTTTTTATTGTTAATGGATGTGCAGCAGCTTTGAGACATTATTTGTGGTTTTGTAAATATTTGTGTTCTGAAAAGCTAATGTATTCACCATGTATTAGGAAAAAAAATAAAATGTCTACAAAAAAGTGTGTGTGGAATTGAATAATTTATTCCTCAAGTTTAAGAAATATATAGAAGGATTTTTTTTCTTGGTGCAAAAGCTGTCAATATCAGTGTAATTATTAATAAAAAATAAATGCAAATTTCTCTTGTAAAGGTGTATCCAGTCCATTGGATATTCTCCTTCCCAGCAGGAAGTTGCAAGAGGACACCCACAGCAGAGCTGTCTATATAGCTCCTCCCCTAACTGCCACCCCCAGTCATTCTCTTGCAACTCTCGACAAGAAAGGAAGTATCAAGAGATATATGGTGACTTAGTGTAGTTTTTACCTTCAATCAAGAGTTTGTTATTTTTAAACGGTACCGGCGTTGTACTGTTTTACTCTCAGGCAGAAATTGGAAGAAGAATCTGCCTGGAGGTTGATGATCTTAGCGGTTTGTAACTAAGGTCCATTGTTGTTCTCGCACATAACGGAAGAGTATGGAAAGAAAACTTCAGTTGGGTGGGACGGTTTGCAGATCACCTGCTTTGAGGTATGTTCAGTATATTTTTTCTAGAGAGATAAGGTGTAGAAAATGCTGACAGTGCCTGGTATATTTTGAGGTAAGCCTGATACAGTGATTTAACAATGACTGGGATCATGCTTACAAGATAAGGGTAATATTCATGTTAATTCTCATATTACTTAGTGTAAAAACGTTTGCATAACTTACAGAACAAACATTTTTTCTCTGAGGGTGATAAATCTTTATTTGGGGCCTAGTTTTCCACTTGGCTTGTTAGATTACTCCTAGGAGTACTTTTTTAAGGCCCTCTGACATTGAGTGCATGGTGGGAGGGGCCTATTTTTGCGCACTTTATGCTCAGTTGATATTCAGACTGAGACATCCAGCTTCCCTAAAGGAGTCCTCTGGCATCTAGGACCACTATAGAGGATTTTTTTCCTGCAAAAATCGTTTTTAAGGGCAGGTAGGAGCCACAGCAGAGCTGTGGCAGTGTGTTTGACCGTTTTTTAACGGTTTTACCGTTTTTCTAATCCGGTTTGGGGCCTAAGGGGTTAATCGTCTATTTGCAAGTGGGTGCAATGCTGCTTTGGTCTCTTATACACACTGTAAACATTTCGTAGAGTTTACTACTTTTTAACACTGTTTTGCAGTTTATGTGGTAGTTTTTTTCTCTTAAAGGCACAGTACCGTTTTTGTTTAATTGCTTTTTCACATTTATTAAAGTGTTTTCCGAGCTTGCTGGTCTCATTACTAGTCTGTTAAACATGTCTGACATAGAGGAAACTCCTTGTTCATTATGTGTAGAAGCCATTGTGGAACCCCCTCTTAGAATGTGTACCAAATGCACTGACCTTTCTATAAGTTATAAAGACCATATTATGGCTTTTAAAGATTTATCACCAGAGGTTTCTCAGACTGACAAAAGGGAGGTTAAACCACCTAGCTCTCCCAATGTGTCAGAACCTATATCTCCCGCGCAAGTGATGCCAAGTACATCTGGCGCGTCCAATGCGTTTACCTTACAAGACATGGTGGCAGTTATGAATCATACCCTCACAGAGGTATTGTCCAAACTGCCAGGGTTACAAGGAAAGCGAGACCGCTCTGGGGCTAGAAAAAATACAGAGCTTTCTGACGCTTTAGTAGCTATGTCTGATATACCCTCACAATGTACAGAAGCCGAAGCAGGAGAGCTTCTATCTGTGGGTGACATTTCTGATTCAGGGAAGGCGTTACTTGAGTCTGACTCTGAAATGACAGCATTTAAATTTAAGCTTGAACACCTCCGCTTGTTGCTCAGGGAGGTTTTAGCGACTCTGGATGACTGTGACACCATTGTAGTCCCAGAGAAATTGTGTAAAATGGACAAATACTTTGCAGTGCTTGTTTACACTGATGTTTTTCCAATCCCTAAAAGGTTTTCAGAAATTATTACGAAGGAATGGGATAGACCAGGTGTACCGTTCTCTCCCCCTCCTGCTTTTAAAAAGATATTTCCCATAGATGCCGCTACACGGGACTCGTGGCAGACGGTCCCTAAGGTGGAGGGAGCAGTCTCTACCCTAGCTAAGCGTACAACTATCCACGTCGAGGACAGTTGTGCTTTCCTAAATCCAATGGATAAAAAATTAGAGGGTTTCCTTAAGAAAATCTTTATACAACAAGGTTTTATTCTCCAGCCTCTTGCATGCATTGCCCCAGTCACTGCTGCTGCGGCTTTCTGGTTCGAGTCTCTTGAGGAGGCTCTACAGGTGGAGACCCCTTGGATAATATCCTTGACAGACTTAAAGCTCTTAAGTTAGCCAATTCATTTATTTCTGACGCCGTTTTTCATTTAACAAAGCTAACGGCTAAGAATTCAGGTTTTGCCATTCAGGCGCGTAGGGCGCTATGGCTTAAGTCCTGGTAAGCTGATCAACATCACCCTTCAAAGGGCAGACCCTATTCGGGCCTGGACTGAAGTAGATCATTTCTGATATTACTGGCGGAAAAGGCCACGCCCTTCCCCAGGATAGGTCCAACAAATTAAGGACCAAACAGACTAATTTTTGTTCCTTTCGAAACTTCAAGAGTGGCGCAGCTTCAACTTCCTCTACTGCAAAACAAGAAGGAACTTTTGCCCAGTCCAAGCCAGTCTGGAGACCTAACCAGGCTTGGAACAAGGGAAAGCAGGCCAAAAAAAACCTCCTGCTGTCTCTAAGACAGCATGAAGGAGTAGCCCCCGATCCGGGACCGGATCTAGTTGGGGGTAGACTTTCTCTCTTCGCCCAGGCTTGGACAAGAGATGTCCAGGATCCCTGGGCTCTGGAGATTGTTTCCCAGGGATATCCTCTGCATTTCAAAGCGTCATCTCCAAAGGGGAGATTTCATCTATCACAATTATCTGCAAACCAGATAAAGAGAGAGGCATTCTTACGTTGCGTTCAAGACCTTCTGGTTATGGGAGTGATCCACCCAGTTCCAAGGGAGGAACAGGGGCAGGGATTCTATTCATATCTGTTTAGAGTTCCCAAAAAAGAGGAAACTTTCAGACCAATCTTGGATCTCAAGATCCTAAACAAATTTCTCAGGGTTCCATCCTTCAAGATGGAGGCTATTCGAACCATCCTACCTATGATACAGGAGGGTCAATATATGACTACCGTGGACTTAAAGGATGCTTATCTCCACATTCCGATACACAGAGATCATCATCGGTTTCTCAGGTTTGCCTTCCTAGACAGGCACTACCAGTTTGTGGCTCTTCCCTTCGGGTTAGCCACAGCACCAAGAATCTTTACGAAGGTTCTAGGGTCCCTACTGGCGGTTCTAAGGCCACGAGGCATAGCGGTGGCTCCTTACCTAGACGACATTCTGATACAGGCGTCGTATTTTCAAATCGCCACGTCCCATACGGACATTGTTCTGGTATTCCTGAGGTCTCACGGGTGGAAGGTGAACAAAGAAAAGAGTTCTCTCTCCCCTCTCATAAGAGTTTCCTTCCTAGGAACTCTGTAAGATTCAGTAGAAATGAAGATTTTTCTGACAGAGGTCAGGTTGTCAAAGCTTCTAACTTCCTGCCGTGCTCTTTATTCCACTTCTCAGCCATCAGTGGCTCAGTGTATGGATGTAATCGGCTTAATGGTAGCGGCAATGGACATAGTTCCATTTGCCCGCCTACATCTCAGACCACTGCAACTTTGCATGCTCAATCAGTGGAATGGGGATTACACAGATTTGTCCCCTCTGCTAAATCTGGATCAGGAGACCAGGGATTCTCTTCTCTGGTGGCTATCTTGGGTCCATCTGTCCAGGGGAATGAGTTTCCGCAGGCCAGAATGGACTATAGTGATGACAGATGCCAGCCTTCTGGGCTGGGGTGCAGTCTGAAACTCCCTGAAGGCTCAGGGTTCGTGGACTCAGGAGGAAGCCCTCCTTCCGATAAACATTCTGGAACTAAGAGCGATATTCAATGCTCTTCAGGCTTGGCCTCAGCTAGCTGCGGTCAGGTTCATCAGATTTCAGTCGGACAACATCACGACTGTAGCCTACATCAACCATCAGGGGGGAACAAGGAGCCCCTTGGCAATGTTGGAGGTTTCAAAGATAATTCTATGGGCAGAGGTTCACTCTTGCCATCTCTCAGCTATCCATATCCCAGGAGTAGTGAACTGGGAGGCGGATTTCCTAAGCGCCCTGGTTCTTCAGCCTGGCTTATGTGTTTCCACCGTTTCCTCTGCTCCCTCGTCTGATTGCCAAGATCAAGCAGGAGAGAGCTTCGGTGATTTTGATAGCTCCTGCGTGGCCACGCAGGACTTGGTATGCAGATCTGGTGGACATCTCATCCTTTCCACCATGGACTCTGCCGCTGAGGCAGGACCTTCTACTTCAAGGTCCTTTCAAACATCCAAATCTAATTTCTCTGCGTCTGACTGCTTGGAGATTGAATGCTTGATTCTATCGGTCATTGATACCTTAATTCAGGCTCGAAAGCCTGTCACCAGGAAAATCTATCATAAGATATGGTGTAAATATCTTCATTAGTGTGAATCCAAGGGTTACTCATGGAGTAAAGTCAGGATTCCTAGAATCTTATCCTTTCTCCAAGAAGGATGGGAGAAGGGATTGTCGGCTAGTTCCTTAAAAGGACAGATTTCTGCTCTGTCTATTCTTTTGCACAAACGTCTGGCTGAGGTTCCAGACGTTCAGGTGTTTTGCCAGGCTTTAGTTAGAATCAAGCCTGTGTTTAAACCTGTTGCTCAGCCATGGAGTTTAAATTTAGTTATTAAAGTTCTTCAAGGGGTTCCGTTTGAACCTTTGCATTCCATAGATATTAAACTTTTATCTTGGAAAGTTCTGTTTTTAGTAGCCATCTCCTCGGCTCTAAGAGTTTCAGAGTTATCTGCTTTACAGTGTGATTCACCTTATCTGATTTTCCATGCAGATAAGGTAGTTTTGCGTACTAAACCTGGGTTTCTTCCTAAAGTAGTATCTAATAAGAATATCAATCAGGAGATTGTTGTTCCTTCATTATGTCCTAATCCTTCCTCAAAGAAGTAACGTCTTTTTTTACACAATCTTGATGTGGTTCGTGCTTGAAAGTTTTATTTACAAGCTACGAAGGATTTTCTTCAAACATCTGCTTTGTTTGTTGTCTACTCTGGACAGAGGAGAGGCCAAAAGGCTTCGGCAACTTCTCTTTCTTTTTGGCTGAGAAGCCTAATCCGCTTAGCTTATGAGACTGCTGGCCAGCAGCCTCCTGAAAGAATTACAGCTCATTCCACTAGAGCGGTGGCTTCCACATGGGCTTTTAAAAAATGAGGCCTCTGTTGAACAGATTTGTAAGGTGGTGACTTGGTCTTCGCTTCATACTTTTTCTAAATTCTACAAATTCGATACTTTTGCTTCTTCTGAGGCTATTTTTGGGAGAAAGGTCTTGCAGGCAGTGGTGCCTTCCATTTAAGTTCCTGCCTTGTCCCTCCCTTCATCCGTGTCCTAAAGCTTTGGTATTGGTATCCCACAAGTAATGGATGAACCCGTGGACTGGATACACCTTTACAAGAGAAAACAAAATTTATGCTTACCTGATAAATGTATTTCTCTTTTGGTGTATCCAGTCCACGGCCCTCCCTGTCATTTTAAGGCAGGTGTTTTTTATTTTTAAACTACAGTCACCACTGCACCCTATAGTTTCTCCTTTTTTCTTGCTTGTCTTCAGTCGAATGACTGGGGGTGGCAGTTAGGGGAGGGGCTATATACACAGCTCTGCTGTGGGTGTCCTCTTGCAACTTCCTGTTGGGAAGGAGAATATCCCACAAGTAATGGATGAACACGTGGACTGGATACACCACAAGAGAAATAAATTTATCAGGTAAGCATAAATTTTGTTATTTGTGAAATCCACCATTATAAATATGTATAATAATGAAAGCTGTGCAATGATGATAGTGATGAGACAAAAAAAGTGCAAAATATATGTAATAAACAGACATAAAAATATCACAATGAATAAATGAAAGGGGAAAAAACATTCTGAAAGTGAAATAAGAGAAATATTTGCAACATTTATAGCCCGAGGTAAAAAAAAGTTATTGAAATGACAATTTGTCTGAATCTCAAATTGGTACATTTAAACAAACAAAAAAATATCCTATAAATTTCATTGTTTTGTTCCATTTTCTTTCATGTAATTGGCAAGAGTCCATGAGCTAGTGACGTATGGGATATACATTCCTACCAGGAGGGGCAAAGTTTCCCAAGCCTCAAAATGCCTATTAATACACCCCCCACCACACCCAAACTTTGCCTCCTATGGAGGTGGTGAAGTAAGTTTGTGCTAGATTTCTACGTTGATATGCGCTTCGCAGCAGGCTGAAGCCCGGTTTTCCTCTCAGAGTGCAGTGAATGACAGAGGGATGTGAAGAGAGTATTGCCTATTTGAATGCTATGGTCATCCTATCGGGGATCTATTTCATAGGTTCTCTGTTATCGGTCGTAGAGATCTCTTCTCCTACCTCCCTTTTCAGATTGACGATATACTCTTATATACCATTACCTCTACTGATTCTCGTTTCAGTACTGGTTTACATATCTACTATATGTAGATGAGTGTCTTTTGGTAAGTATGTCTTATTTTATTTATGACACTCTCAGCTATGGTTTGGCACTTTATATGTAAAGTTCTAAATATATGTTTTATACTTATATTTGCCATGATTCAGGTTAATCAGTATATTTCCTTCATTCAGACTGTCAGTTTCATTTTTTGGGAAATGCATATGAATAAATATTTTCCTTACCTGAAAATTTTTCAAATTGACTTTTCTTTCTAAATTGCGGGCTGTTAGGCTCGCGGGTGCAAAAAATGCTAGAATTTATTGCGTAATTTTTGGCGCGAAAATTAAGTTTGTTGACGTTAATGATGTCATTTCCGGCATCGTAGTTGACAAGAGTTTTCACGTAGTTGCGTCATATATGATGCTCGTGTTTGTTGCAGACGTTTTTGGCGCCAAAAAATTTGTCAATTGTGGGCGTCATACTTGGCGCCAGTTTTTTTGCCATTATTTAAGTCTTTGTTTCTTTTTGCTTCTGGTTTCCAGAGGCCTATTCTGTTTGCATTTTTTCCCATTCCTGAAACTGTCATTTAAGGAATTTGATAATTTTGCTTTATATGTTGTTTTTTCTATTACATATTGCAAGATGTCGCAATCTGACCCTGTATCAGAATCTACTTCTGGAAAGCTGCTGCCTGATGTCGGTTCTACCAAAGCTAAGTGCATTTGTTGTAAACTTGTGGTAACTGTTCCTCCGGCTGTAGTTTGTGTTAGTTGTCATGATAAACTTTCAAAAGCAGATATTTCTATTAGTAGTAATCCATTACCTGTTGTTTCTTCAATATCTAATGTTCAGGATATTCCTGTTAATGTAAGAATTTGTTTCTAATTCTATTCAGAAGGCCCTGTCTGTTATACCACCTTCTAATAAATGTAAAAGGTCTTTTAAAACTTCTCATAAATTAGATGAATTTTTAAATGACCGCCAACATTCTGATTTATCCATCTCTGATGAGGATCTATCTGGTTCAGAAGATTCTGCCTCAGATATTGACACTGACAAATCTTTATATTTATTTAAGATGGAGTTTATTCGTTCCTTACTTAAAGAGGTGTTGATTGCATTATATATGGAGGAGTCTAGTCCTCTTGATATTAAAACCAGTAAACGTTTAAATTCGTTTTTTAAACCTCATGTTTTTCCAGTTCCTGATGCTATTTCAGATGTAATTTCTAGAGAATGGAATAGTTTGGGTACTTCATTTACTCCTTCTTTAAGGTTTAAGAGACTGTACCCTTTTCCGGCTGATAGATTGGAGTTTTGGGAGAAAATCCCCAAAGTTGATGGGGATATCTCTACTCTTGCTAAACGTACTACTATTCCTACGGCAGATAGTACTTCTTTTAAAGATCCTTTTAGATAGGAAACTTGAATCTTTTTTTAAGGAAGGCTTATTTATGTTCAGGTAATCTTCTTAGGCCTGCTATTTCTTTGGCTGATGTTGCTGCAGCTTCAACTTTTTGGTTGGAGGCTTTAGCGTAACAAGTACCAGATAATGTGTATAGCATTGTTAAGCTTCTTCAACATGCTAATAATTTCATTTGTGATGCAATTTTTTATATCATTAGAATTGATGTCAGGTATATGTCTTTAGCTATTTTAGCTAGAAGAGCTTTGTGGCTTAAATCATGGAATGCAGATATGACTTCTAAGTCAACGTTGCTTTCTCTTTCTTTCCAGGGTAATAAATTATTTGGTTCTCAGTTGGATTCTATAATTTCAACTGTCACTGGGGGGAAGGGAGCTTTTTTGCCTCTGGATAAAAAATCTAAGGGTAAATTTAGGGCTGCTAACCGTTTTCGTTCCTTTCGTCAGAATAAGGAACAGAAGCCTGACCCTTCCCCTAAAGGAACGGCTTCCAATTGGAAGCCTTCTCCAGTCTGGAATAAATCCAAGCCTTTTAGAAAATCAAAACCAGCCCCCAAGTCCGCATGAAGGTGCAGCCCTCAGTCCAGCACAGCTGGTAGGGGGCAGGCTACGATTTTTCAAAGATGTTTGGATCAATTCAGTCCAAAATCATTGGATTCAGAACATTGTTTCTCAAGGGTACAGAATAGGTTTTAAGGTAAGACCGCCTGTGAGAAGGTTTTTTCTCTCACGCATTCCAGTGAACCCAGTAAAGGCTCAGGCTTTTCTGAAGTGTTTCAGACCTGGAGTCTTCTGGGGTAGTTGTGCCAGTTCCATATCTGGAACGGGGTCTGGGGTTTTATTCAAATCTGTTCATTGTACCAAAGAAAAAGAATTCTTTCAGACCAGTTCTGGATCTAAAAAATTTGAATTGTTATAGTCACCATCTTGAATGTTGGTATTCTTACATAAGGACTATTCTGCCTTTTGTTCTGCAAGGGCATTATATGTCCACAATAGATTTACAGGATGCTTATCTAAATATTCCAATTCATCCAGATCACTATCAGTTCCTGAGATTCTCTTTTCTAGACAAGCATTACCAATTTGTTGCTCTTCCTTTCGGCCTAGCAACAGCTCCAAGGATCTTTTCAAAGGTTCTCGGTGCCCTTCTCTCTGTAATCAGAGAGCGGGGTATTGCGGTGTTTCCTTATTTGGACGATATCTTGGTACTTGCTCAGTCTTTACATTCTGCAGAATCTCACACAAATCAACTTGTGTTGTTTCTTCAAGAACACGGTTGGAGGATCAATTTACCAAAAAGTTCCTTGATTCCTCAGACAAGGGTAACCTTTTTAGGCTTCCAGATCGATTCAGTATCCATGACTTTGTCTCTAACAGACAAATGACGTCTGAAATTGGTTTCAGCTTGTCGGAACCTTCAGTCTCAATCATTCCGTTCAGTAGCTATGTGCATGGAAGTTTTATCTCATGACTGCAGCATCGGACGCGATCCCCTTTGCTCGTATTCACATGAGACCTCTTCAGTTTTGCATGCTGAATCAATGGTGCCGGGATTATACAAAGATATCACAATTAATATCTTTAAATCCCAATGTTCAACACTCTCTGACTTGGTGGTTAAATCACCATCTTTTATTTCAAGGGGCTTCTTTTCTTCGTCCAACCTGGACTGTGATTTCAACAGATGCGAGTATTTCAGGTTGGGGAGCTGTCTGGGGATCTCTGACAGCGCAGGGGGTTTGGAAATCTCAAGAGACGAGATTACCAATCAATATTTTGGAACTCCGTGCGATTTTCAGAGCTCTTCAGTTCTGGCCTCTTCTGAAGAGAGAATCGTTTATTTGTTTTCAGACAGACAATGTCACGACTGTGGCGTATGTCAATCATCAAATTGGGACTCACAGTCCTCAGGCTACGAAAGAAGTATCTCGGATACTTGCATGGGCGGAATCCAGCTCTTGTCTAATCTCTGCGGTTCATATCCCAGGTATAGACAATTGGGAAGCGGATTATCTCAGTCACCAGACTTTACATCCGGGAGAATGGTCTCTCCACCCAGATGTGTTTTCTCAAATTGTTCAGATGTGGGGGCTTCCAGAAATAGATCTGATGGCATCTCATCTAAACAAGAAACTTCCCGGGTACCTGTCCAGGTCCAGGGATCCTCAGGCGGAAGCAGTGGATGTGTTGACACTTCCGTGGTGTTATCAACCTGCTTATATTTTCCCGCCTCTAGTTCTTCTTCCAAGAGTGATCTCCAAAATCATCATGGAGCAATCGTTTGTGCTACTTGTAGCTCCAGCATGGTCTCACAGGTTTTGGTATGCGGATCTTGTTCGTATGTCCAGTTGCCAACCTTGGCCACTTCCATTAAGACCAGACCTTCTATCTCAAGGTCCGTTTTTCCATCAGGATCTCAAATCATTAAATTTGAAGGTATGGAGATTGAACGCTTAGTGCTTAGTCATAGAGGTTTCTCTGACTCAGTGATCAATACTATGTTGCAGGCTCGTAAATCTGTGTCTAGAAGGATTTATTACCGAGTTTGGAAGACTTACATTTCATGGTGTTCCTCTCATAAGTTCTCTTGGCATTCTTTTAGAATTCCTAGAATTTTACAGTTTCTTCAGGATGGTTTGGATAAGGGTTTGTCTGCAAGTTCCTTGAAAGGACAAATCTCTGCGCTTTCTGTTGTGTTTCACAGAAAAATTGCTAATCTTCCTGAAATTTGTTGTTTTGTACAGGCTTTGGTTCATATCAAGCCTGTCATTAAATCAATCTCTCCTCCTTGGAGTCTTAATTTGGTTTTGAGAGCTCTACAGGCTCCTCCGTTTGAGCCTATGCATTCTCTGGATATTAAGTTACTTTCTTGGAAAGTGTTGTTTCTTTTGGCTATCTCTTCTGCTAGAAGAGTTTCTGAGTTATCTGCTCTTTCTTGTGAGTCTCCTTTTCTGATTTTTCATCAGGATAAGGCGGTTTTGCGGACTTCATTTAAATTTTTACCTAAGGTTGTGAATTCCAACAACATTAGTTGTTGTCCCTTCATTGTGTCCTAATCCTAAGAATTCTTTGGAAAAATCTTTGCATTCTTTGGATGTGGTAAGAGCTTTGAAATATTATGTTGAAGCTACTAAAGATTTCAGAAAGACTTCTAGTCTATTTATCTTTTCTGGTCCTAGGAAAGGTCAGAAAGCTTCTACTATTTCTTTGGCTTCTTGGTTAAAACTTTTGATTAATCATGCTTATGTGGAGTCAAGTAAATCCCTGCCTCAGAGGATTACGGCTCATTCTACTAGGTCAGTTTCTACCTCCTGGGCTTTTAAGAATCAAGCTTCTATTGATCAGATTTGCAAAGCAGCAACTTGGTCTTCTTTGCATACTTTTACTAAATTCTACCATTTTGATGTGTTTTTTCTTCTTCAGAAGCAGTTTTTGGTAGAAAAGTTCTCCAGGCAGCTGTTTCAGTATGATTCTTCTGCTTATAATTTCAGTTTTTTTCATTATAAGATTAAAACTTTTTGATTTGGGTTGTAGATTCTTTTTTCAGCGGAATTGGCTGTCTTTATTTTTATCCCTCCCTCTCTAGTGACTCTTGCGTGGAGTTCCCCATCTTGGGTATTTGCTATCCCATACGTCACTAGCTCATGGACTCTTGCCAATTACATGAAAGAAAACATAATCCATGAGGCTCACCCTTTTTGTGGTGGTTATGATTTTTTTGTATAAAGCACAATTATTCCAATTCCTTGTTGATGCTTTCGCTCCTTTCTTATCACCCCACTTCTTGGCTATTCATTAAACTGAATTGTGGGTGTGGTGGGGGGTGTATTTATAGGCATTTTGAGGTTTGGGAAACTTTGCCCCTCCTGATAGGAATGTATATCCCATACGTCACTAGCTCATGGACTCTTGCCAATATGAAAGAAATGAATTTATCAGGTAAGTTCTTACATAAATTATGTTTTCCAACACCATTCATCATGTGACAGCTATCAGCCAATTACAAAATGCATGTACATTTATACGGAGAACTCTTGCACATGCTCAATAGGTACTGGTGTCACAGAAAGTGTGCATATAAAGATTGTGCACATTTTGATAATGGATATTAATTGGGAAATTGTTTAAAATTTGTGTGCTGAATCATGAATTTGTTTTAATTTTTACTTTCATTATAAATTGCCTTAAATACCTACTTCATTATAATAGTGATTACTATCCCATTTAAGATCGATCCTGTTGGATCACATTCTCCAAAAATATATAGGACCTAACTCTGCATACTATACAGTCACTGATCAACAACGGAGAAGGAGACCTTTTTCCTAAAATCAATAACCATTTCCTTGATTTTATGAGTGTTCAGATTGACTTCATGTAACTAGCATGTCCGCTTCCATTCGGTAACTTTGCTCGTCTTCATTTGAAATAAGGCCACACATGTGGTATCATCAACCCAAATGCAGTGTTCTCCATAGAGAATTTGCCAGCCAGGTGGCATTATGAAGTAGCCATATGTGGGGCAGTGTAATATTTTCTAATATATGCTATCCAAAGCACACATTGATTGCATTATTTAATATAATTGTTTTTAATGTTAATTTGTGCAATAAAAACATCTGTCTCATTTTTAGCTTATGGCAGAAACTAAAGCACTACTCCTAAACTTTAAACAAACTAAGTATCTTTGTGACCAATCTGAAAGCTTTTACTACAATTCCAAATTTAAACCGCATTGGAATCATAGTCAAAGTACGTAAACAACAGAACAGAGGTAGATCAAGGAAATGGAAGTAAAAATACACGTTACATTTTCAGATACTGAAGTGGAATCTGGGGAAGATGTTATGTATTCCAGTGGGGAAGATCAGCCTAGAGAAAAAACAAGGTATTCTAAAGAGTATCCCCAGTACTAAGATACCATACTCCACTAACTCTGATCCTGGTTCTCATACAGAGCGAGTTGTATGTTCTAAGATCAGTTCCAGTAAATACAGTATCACTATACCAGCCATAGAAGTAGTTGTGGAACCTTTAGGAGGTGCAGACTGGGGTTTTAATGATTTGCAAAGACAAGATAAACATTTGGATCAGGTTTTTTCCTGCCCCAAAGAAACCCAGAGGAGGGAGGACAAAATGGGCGAGGTCAGAACAGATACCCATTGAGAATAAACAGACCACAGACAAAGTACAAATCAACTGTGTGATTAATTTATCTAGTGAGATCTTGTCTGGGCCCCAGTTGTGTGTTCTCTGTTATGATTGGGGTTTGTACCTACTATACATTTTAATCTGTTTAAAATGATTATAGATGTTAATCATTTGATTTGTAACATAACTTTGAGAAGGCATTTCTCAGGCTCAGATGATATCACTGGAGAAATTATCCCAATGAGAAAAATCAGAAACTGGGTTAGTACCAATTTGAACATGGCAATGTCCTTTGCTGATACGTCTGATTTTGTTTTCACTTGAAAGTTTACCCAGGGAAGGCTTTATTGTTGACACACAATCTAAAATATACAGTGTGGGAGGTTTCAAGAATTTTTACCCAATACACAGCAGGGGCCGGGCCCTCTCCTGGACACATTTTACAATAGGGTTGAAGCTGATTTAACATATTTAGCTAGTAAAAATAGGTATGTCCCAAACAATTTGAGTAAAGAAGAGAAGAGTACTTATGGAGTTAGAATAATCAAAATTTGGTCATACAAACTGTGGCTAAAGGTGGATCAATTAAAGTGCAGAATAAGCGTGATTATATTAATGATGCACTATGTCAGCTAAGTGATGACAAATGTTATGCCAAACATCAATCCAATCCCACTCGCATATACCAAAGAAAACTTTTGCATCTTTTGGATGAGGGTATAGAGAGGGGTTTAACTGATAGAGAAACATTTGATTTCCTTCTTAATATAAGGAGAGTCCACGACTACATTCCTTACTGTTGGGAAATACTGAACCTGGCCAACAGGAGGAGGCAAGGACACCCCAGCCAAAGGCTTAAATACCTCTCCCACTTCCCTTATCCCCCAGTCATTCTCAGCCTTCCATCACAGGAGGATGGCAGAGAAGTGTCAAAAGATTTTGGAGTTGTTCCTTAGGAGGGGTATCTGCCCTTCAATATGGGAATAAAGTTTTAAGTAGTCTTGTCAGCCTCTCAGTGAGAGCATTGACGAATGTTAGAGTCTGGAGATGCAGGGAGAGTCTTTCTGCGAACCCATCCAGACTGCCTGCTAACTGCTCCTTAAGCAATCAGTGTTGACGAGTTTCACTGCCTGCTTTTCCTTCACTCAAGTCCATGTCAGGAGTGATGCTACAAGAGTGTCACACTTGAGAGGCTGTGTTTCTGTTCCACAGCATGGATTCTGGTAAGATCGTTTTAAATTTTTACATATGTTGAAAACGCTTGAAGACCTGGTCACAGTGTGACTCCTTTTTATCTTAATAGAACCGTGGGTTAATATCTCCTGAGGGAGGTTATTGAACAGTAGGGATTAATCAAATATGTTGTTTTTTTTATTTTATTCTGCTTTGTGTGAGATTTCATTGGGTTCATAGACTGTTTGTTAGGTGGATGGAACACACAGGTTTTTACTTTCCCTTTGAACGCTGCACAGTTGTAGCTTGGCCCACTTTTTCTCATAGCAGGGGCGGTCCTGCCTTGCGTACCACGTGACCGGGAGTGGTCACACTTTCATTTCCTGACCTAGCTAGCTGTCAGAGAAGACTTTTTTTTTTCTCTGTTTGCCTGGGTCTAGGAGGTGGTGAGTGCCCCAGCCATTGGGAGCATAAAGGTGCTGTTTTTGTGAGAAAAAAAAAAAGTTTTATTCTGTGTCCTACTGTCATTAGCGCAAGCTATGGAGGATTCTGATATTCTTGATGGTAGTCCTCTATTCCAAATAGTAATACCTGTTTATATTGTGAGGAGGCCTTGGAATGCCTGCCCTCTCAACTATGATCCACATGCATCAACAAAGTTATTATGTCTAAGAAGGTTAACCCCATTTAGTACAACTGAGCCGCCCACCTCTGAGGACTCGCCCTCCCGTGAGGTGCATACCCATCAGTCATCTCCCTCATCATATGCAGATTCCTGTAGCATGCCTAATCCTCCATCTGGAGGGAGCCTTTTACCATCAAACTTTACCGCAGAGTTAAAAATGGCAGTTTCTGAGGCTCTTAGTGCTTTACCTCACCCTGCCAAGCGAAAGGTTAAACATAGCTCTCCTGTCCAGGAGTCATCAAGTGATTTATTGGATTTATCTGTTCTTCAATTATCCAAGGATGGGTCACACTCTGAGTCTTCAGAAGGTGAACTTTCTGGATCAGAGTCTGCTACATCTAGGCCTCCTGCTGGGGAGGAACCAGCCTTTAGATTTAAGATTGAACACTTACGTTTTCTTCTAAAGGAGGTTCTATCTACATTAGAGGTTCCATAGGCCAAGCTGCCTGATGAACTGTTGATCCCTAAATTAGACAGAATTTATGAGGACAGAGTAGTGCCATTAACTTTTCCTGTACCTGTAAAAATGGCGAACATTATTAAGAACGAGAGGGATAGAATTGGATCTTCCTTTTCTCCTTCGTCTTCCTTTAAAAAATTATTCCCAGACTCTCAATTGAAGTTGTGGGGTTCCGTCCCTAAGGTGGATGGTGCTATCTCCACACTGGCTAAGTGCACTACTATCCCACTTGAGGATAGTTTGTCATTCAGAGAGTCGGTGGATAAGAAGATGGAAACTTTTTTTTCTCAGAAAAATGTTTCAGCATACGGGATACTTGTTTCAACCGGCAGCGGCTGTTGCCTCGGTTACTGGAGCTGCGGCCTACTGGTGCGACTCCTTATCGGATTTGATCGAGGTGGAGGGTCCCCTCGACATTATTTAAGAAATAATTAAGGCCTTGAGAATTGCTAATTCTTTTATCTGTGATGCAAACATGCAGATCATTCGCCTAAATGCTAAGATTTCTGCTTTTTCAGTGCAGACCCATCGGCGCTCTGGCTCAAATCCTGGTCTAAACTCCTTTCCCTTCCTTTTTAAGGGAAAAAATGTATTTGGTCCAGGCCTGGACTCCATTATCGTCATGGTTACAGGGGGCAAGGGTACCTTCCTACTGCAGGATAAAAGAACAAGTCTAAGGGACAAGGCTCTAATTTTTGTTAATTTCGTTCTGAGAAATCCAAATGACAACAGTACTCCTCTAAGGCCAAGCAAGCCAAGAGTACTTGGAAGCCGGCTCAATCCTGGAATAAATCCAAGCAGAGCAAGAAGCCCGCCGAGACCAAGTCGGCATAAAGGGACGGCCCCTGATCAGGCGCTGGATCATGTAGGGGGCAGACTGTCGCTGTTTTCAGATGCTTGGTTCAGGGACGTGCAGGATCCATGGGTCCTGGAGGTCATAGCTCAGGATACAAGATAGGTTTCAAATCTCAACCACCCAAGGGAAGATTTTTCCTTTCCAGCCTGTCTTCAAAGCCAGAAAAGAGGGAAACCTTTCTGGGGTGCATGCGGGATCTGTCCTCCCTAGGGGTCTTTGTACCGGTTCCTATCAAAGAAAGAGGTTTGGGATACTATTCAAACCTGTATGTGGTTCCAAAGAAGGAGGGAACTTTCTGCCTAAATGACACCTCATTCAAGATGAAGACTATAAGGTCCATCCTTCCTTTAGTTCAGGAAGGACAGTTCATGACCACTATAGATCTGAAGGATGCTTACCTTCATGTGCCAATCCGCAAGGATCCTGGGGGTTTGCGTTCCTGGATCAACACTTCTAGTTTATTGCACTTACGTTTGGTCTAGCTGCAGCTCCAAGAATCTTTACGAAGGCTCTAAGGGCTCTTCTGGCTGTTGCCAGAACCCGGTGTATAGCAGTAGCTCCCTACTTGGACGATATTCTGGTACAAGCACCATATTTTCATCTGGCGGAGGACAATTCGGTATCTCTTCTCTCTCTTCTTTGATCTCATGGATGGAGGATAACCTTATAAAAGAGTTCTCTGATTCCAAGCACCAGGGTAGAATTCATGGGTACTATAATAGAAATATCCTCATGGATATGGAGTCTAACAGACCTAAAACGTTGGAAGCTAGCTTTGGCATGTCTTGCCCTCCAGACCTTCTCTAGGCCATCTGTGGCTCAGTGTATGGAGGTAATTGGTCTCATGGTCTCCATCATGGACATAATTCCTTTTGCCACTCAGACCGTTACAGCTGTGCATGCTGAGGCAGTGGAACGGCAATCATTCAGATCTGTCTCAACAGATTTCCCTGGACAACTGGTCAAGAGAATCACTCTCTTGGTGGCTCTGTCCAGATCATCTGTCCAAAGGGACATCCTTTCTAAGACCATCCTGGGAGATTGTGACTATAGGCACAAGTCTATCAGGATGGGGAGCTGTTTGGGATGCCAGGAAGGCACCAAGGCCTGTGGTCTCAGGAGGAACTCTCCCTCCCGATCAACATTCTGGAGCTTTGAGCAATATTCAATGCTCTGAAACCTTGGCCTCTTCTGGGTTTGTCCCGTTTTATCAGATTCCAATCAGACATTATAACCTCGGTGGCTTACATCAACCATGTGGGTGGAACGAGAAGCTCCCTAGCAATGAGGGAAGTACCTCGGATTCTGGAGTGGTTGGAAGCCCACAGCTGTTCGCTGTCAGTGATCCACATTCCGGGTGTGGACAATTGGGAAGCGGATTTTCTCAGCAGACAATCCTTTCATCCGGGGAAATGGTTTCTCCATCCCGAAGTGTTTGCAGAGAAATGCTACAGGTGAGGGACACTGGAGATAGACCTCATGGCGTCTCGTCTCAATACCAAGCTACCCAGATATGGGTCGAGGTCCAGGGATACTCAGGTGGAGCTAATAGATGCATTAGCAGTTCCTTGAAGGTTCAATCCAATATACCTTTTCCCGCCGTTACCACTCCTTCCTCGAGTAGTGGACCACATCAAGCAGGCATCAGTGATACCGAGTGCTCCATCGTGGCCACAAAGGATTTTGTTAGCGAATCTGGTGGCAATGTCATCTTCTCCATGGAAGTTACTGTGTTGCAGGGATCTGCTGGAACAAGGTCCTTTTGGTTCATCAAAATCTAGATTCTTTGAGGCTGACTGCGTGGAGATTCAATGCTTAGTCTTAGCCAAGAGAGTTTTTTCTGAGAGAGTTGTTGATACTCTTATTCAAGCTCGTAAGCCAGTTACTCGTCACATCTATCATAAGGTGTGTAGAACCTATTTATTCTGGTGTGAAGAGCGTGGATTCCCCTGGCATAAAGTTAAGGTTGCCAGAATCCTATCGTTTCTCCAGGATGGACTGGAGAAGGGTCTTTCTGCCAGTTCCCTGAGGGGACAGATTTCGCCCTGTCTGTTTTACTGAACAAGAGGCTCTCAGAGCTTCCAGATGTACAGTCCTATAGCACTGTTTCATATATAGTCATTTGTCCCAACAGAAAATAATCCCAACAATGAGAGTGAAAGTACATAAATATTGTGGATCATATCTACATATGCCCTAATGGTTTACCGAGTGTTTAGGCTTGAATCTACTGAATTTAAACAGTTTTGTTAGCAATTCTGTAATCACTGAATATACACTTAGATATTACAGCAGTGGTATTAATATTATTAATGTTGTTTCAGTTTTTATATAGTTGTGCGATTGACAATCTATATTTATATAAGAATATATATTGGGTTAACCACAGATTAACAGATGGCTTTATATTATAAAATCCACAAATATCAGTACTTAGTGTATGTTTATGATTGTGTTCACAGTACTAATTCAGATGGTTAAACGGTTATTGAGGTTCAGTGGCGTCACTAGGGGGGGGGCGGGCCGCACCCGGGTGACACCCACCAGGGGGTGACACCAAAAAAAAAAATTTTTTTTTTTTTTTTTTTTTTAAATTTTATTGAAATTCAAAGAAATACAATGTTGAGATGCATAGATTTATTTTTATTAGAGGGGCTGGCAGTTGTGAACATTGGTGGGGGGGAAGATGTAGACACACAATTTTTTTGCCCCTTGAGCCAGTGCTGCAATTTCAACAAATAGTTTTCCCGGCTGCTTTTGCTTGTTTGTACTTTGCTTCTCCCCTGCCCAATTTCGCTATGAATGTTGTGGGCATGCCGTGGGGCTTGCAAAGTTGCGCTGCTAGCCTAAACCTGCCTGCCTATCTGTGCTCACTGCTCAGTGACATGTGGAGCAGTGGAGTCATTCACTGCTGTGCTGTCTCTCTAAACGGGAACTGGCAAATCATAAGGGGATGCCTGGCACCTGACCGCATGACTGTTTGACACTGTCTTTAAAGTGAAGGAGCCACGTATGATGCCCACCAGACCATTACGGTTACGGTACACTAAGTGCACACTGAACAGGTAGGAGGGCGGGCGGGGGTCTGGGGGTGGGCAGAGTGCAGAGGTGATTGGCCATAAGAAGCGGTAGGCACGCGGCCCGGGGCTGTGCACTGACAGACTTGGAACAGAGTCAGAGAGCAGAATTTTCATAGTTTGCACCTAAACCTTTTCTTTAGTGATTTATTTTTAGAGTGCTCTGTTTATCTTTCATTTGATGCTCTGCTGAGCCAGGGAGCAGCTCTAGGCATGAGCTTTATAATTAATGCAGTGCAGTTTACATATTTTGTATGTGTGTGTCTGATTTTTTGTGTGTGTCTCAGTGTTTTTGTGTGTGTGTGTGTGTGTGTCAGTGTTTTTGTGTGTGTGTCTCAGTGTTTTTGTGTGTGTGTGTGTCTCAGTGTTTTTGTGTGTGTGTTTTTGTGTGTGTGTCTGAGTGTGTTTCCGAGTGTTTGTGTGTGCATCTGAGTATGTTTTAAGTGTGTCTGAATGTTTGTATGTGTGTTTGCCTGTGTTTTTGTGTGTGTCTGCTTTCTGGGGGGGGGGGGTGACACCATAACTTACCGCACCGGGTGACACCAACCCTAGTGACGCCACTGTTGAGGTTTATAGAATATTTGCTCCAAATTTTAGGTGCTCCATATATAGAGAGTTTCTAAATGAATCTACTACACAGTGATTTCCAAGTAGCTGTGAGTTGATATTCTGTTATCCGGCAACTGTATCATATATCGGGTACTTGTATCACTATCTAATATCTCTGTGTGCTTATAGAGTAACTGTTTATACAGCTGTCAGTTATAAACCACCAACCACCAGACTCCTGAATCTACAAGTACTAGTAACTATAGTATATTAGTTAATGTGTTTACAGGAACTTATTAAGAAAAATGTGTACGATAGCTATGATCTTGTTATGTTTTCAGGATTCTGTATACTCTTATGGAGTTGAGCTCGGTATACTCAGAGTTTACAGTTTCATTATGCTGCACATAAATTTCGGAGTGATTATAAATATGGCGATATTACTCTTCTATTGAGCTACAGTTGTATCGTAATGTTTGTGATCTTTATCTCACTTTCTAGTCTCATATACGCTTGCAGAGTAACAATTATTGTTCGGCTTATCTTTTTATTTTATCCCCCGACCATCACTGTTCTAGTGCGTAAATATGTATATTATGTTTGGTCTCATGGATCTTCAAGTATCAGTCAATAGATTTTCTAAAGTCTACCGATATACTTAGATTTTACCAGTACAAACTGTATATAGTCAACGGAGAACAAAGAGAGGTATCCTTATAAATTATGAGTATGTCCACGGTAAGAGCCAAACACTGTTAGCTCTTGACAGATTTAAATTTTTGTATTACAGCTTATAGTTTACACTATTAGAAGTGGCACTAATGTGCCATGTCTTTATAAATTATCGTTCAGTTGAAACATATTAGTTGCGTGTTCAGCAGGCGTTCACTAATATACAAACGCTCAGCTACGGTGCATACCGCTAATGTTAAATATCGAGTGGCCCACTAAGAAACCCCACTTTTAAATCATAATTCAAGCATTGGATTAGTACGAGTTCTATTTTAACATTTGCATTTTAAAAGTGTCCTGCACACTGCTCTGACGCGTTTCGCCCTAACCGGGCTTTTTCAAAGGCATCGAGCCGCCCGATCTGTGCATATTAAGTGTTCCGGTATCCGGAAGTATAGCCTCCATATTGCTTACATTGGATGTCTCGGCTGTCATTCAAACCGGACTGTTAATCATCTAAAGGTGGTATATACCTGTTAGTATTGGTTCTTAATCCAATTCAATATCTATTTTCTTATTACAGTATCTGCTCAAAAGCGATCATATTTAGCCGATCGTTATGCCGTTTCTATTTTGGTTCATACTGGTGCTGGTACTTGTATGGGTTATTCCTACTGTTATAATTAATTATGACTGGATTACCATATCAAGCAAATTACAGATATTAGTAATTTCTTTCATGTAATTAGCAAGAGTCCATGAGCTAGTGACGTATGGGATATACATTCCTACCAGGAGGGGCAAAGTTTCCCAAACCTTAAAATGCCTATAAATACACCCCTCACCACACCCACAATTCAGTTTTACAAACTTTGCCTCCGATGGAGGTGGTGAAGTAAGTTTGTGCTAGATTCTACGTTGATATGCGCTCCGCAGCAAGTTGGAGCCCGGTTTTCCTCTCAGCATGCAGTGAATGTCAGAGGGATGTGAGGAGAGTATTGCCTATTTGAATGCAGTGATCTCCTTCTACGGGGTCTATTTCATAGGTTCTCTGTTATCGGTCGTAGAGATTCATCTCTTACCTCCCTTTTCAGATCGACGATATACTCTTATATATACCATTACCTCTGCTGATTCTCGTTTCAGTACTGGTTTGGCTTTCTACAAACATGTAGATGAGTGTCCTGGGGTGAGTAAATCTTATTTTCTGTGACACTCTAAGCTATGGTTGGGCACTTTGTTTATAAAGTTCTAAATATATGTATTCAAACATTTATTTGCCTTGACTCAGAATGTTCAACTTTCCTTATTTTTCAGACAGTCAGTTTCATATTTGGGATAATGCATTTGAATTAATCATTTTTTCTTACCTTCAAAAATTTGACTCTTTTTTCCCTGTGGGCTGTTAGGCTCGCGGGGGCTGAAAATGCTTCATTTTATTGCGTCATTCTTGGCGCTGACTTTTTTGGCGCAAAAATTATTTTCCGTTTCCGGCGTCATACGTGTCGCCGGAAGTTGCGTCATTTTTTTGACGTTATTTTGCGCCAAAAATGTCGGCGTTCCAGATGTGGCGTCATTTTTGGCGCCAAAAGTATTTAGGCGCCAAATAATGTGGACGTCTTATTTGGCGCTAAAAAATAAGGGCGTCGCTTTTGTCTCCACATTATTTAAGTCTTATTTTTTCATTGCTTCTGGTTGCTAGAAGCTTGTTCTTTGGCATTTTTTCCCATTCCTGAAACTGTCATTTAAGGAATTTGATCAATTTTGCTTTATATGTTGTTTTTTCTCTTACATATTGCAAGATGTCTCACGTTGCATCTGAGTCAGAAGATACTACAGGAAAATCGCTGTCTAGTGCTGGAGCTACCAAGCTAAGTGTATCTGCTATAATTTTTGGTATCTGTTTCTCCAGCTGTTGTTTGTATTGCATATCATGACAAACTTATTAATGCAGATAAAATTTCCTTTAGTACTGTTACATTACCTGTTGCTGTTCCGTCAACATCTAATTTTCAGAGTGTTCCTGATAAACATAAGAGATTTTATTTTTTAAATCCATTAAGAAGGCTATGTCTGTTATTTCTCCTTCTAGTTTACATAAAAGTCTTTTAAAACTTCTCTTTTTTCAGATGAATTTTTAAATGAACATCATCATTCTGATACTGATAATGGTTCTTCTGGTTCAGAGGTTTCTGTCTCAGAGGTTGATGCTGATAAATCTTTGTATTTGTTCAAGATGGAATTTATTCGTTCTTTATTTAAAGAAGTATTAATTGCATTAGAAATAGAGGATTCTGGTCCTCTTGATACTAAATCTAAACGTTTAAATAAGGTTTTTAAATCTCCTGTAGTTATTCCAGAAGTGTTTAATCTCCCTGATGCTATTTCTGAAGTAATTTCCAGGGAATGGAATAATTTGGGTAATTCTTTTACTCCTTCTAAACGTTCAAGCAATTATATCCTGTGCCATCTGACAGATTAGAGTTTTTTTGGGACAAAATCCCTAAGGTTATGGGGCTGTCTCTACTCCTGCTAAATGTGCTACTATTCCTACGGCAGATAGTACTTCATTTAAGGATCCTTTAGATAGGAAAATTGAATCCTTTCTAAGAAAAGCTTACTTATGTTCAGGTAATCTTCCTAGACCTGCTATATTTTTAGCGGATGTTGCTGCAGCTTCAACATTTTGGTTAGAAGCTTTAGCGCAACAAGTAACAGATCATAATTTTATAGCATTATTATTATTCTATAACATGCTAATAATTTTATTGGTGATACCATCTTTTGATATCATTAGAGTTGATGTCAGGTATATGTCTCTAGCTATTTTAGCTAGAAAAGCTTTATGGATTAAACTTGGAATGCTGATATGTCTTCTAAGTCAACTTTGCTTTCCCTTTCTTTCCAGGGTAATAAATTATTATCTCAACTGTTTATGGAAGGAAGGGAACTTTTTTACCAAAGGATAAAAAATCTAAGGTAAATTTAGGTCTAATAATCATTTTTCGTTCCTTTCCTCACAATAAGGAACAAAAGCCTGATCCTTCATCCTCAGGAGCGGTATCAGTTTGGAAACTATTTCCAGTTTGGAATATATCCAAGCCTTATAGAAAACCTATAGCCAGCTCCTAAGTACCCATGAAGGTGCGGACCTTATTCCACCTCAGCTGGTATGGGGCAGATTACGTTTTCTTCAAAGAAATTTGGATCAATTCCGTTCTCAATCTCAGTTTCAGAACATTGTTTCAGAAAGGTACAGAATTGGCTTCAGTTAAGGCCTCCTGCTAAGAGATTTTTTTTCTTTCCCGTGTCCCAGTTAACACAGCAAAGGCTCAGCATTTCTGAAATGTGTTTCAGATCTAGAGTTGGCTGGAGTAATTATGCCAGTTCCAGTTCTGGAACAGGGGCTGGGGTTTTATTTTGTCTCTTCATTGTACCAAAGAAGGTCAATTCCTTCAGACCAGTTCCGGATCTATCAATATTGAATCGTTATGTAAGGATACCAACATTCAAGATGGTTACTGTAGGACTATCCTGCCTTTTGTTTAGCAAGGGCATTATATGTCTACAATAGATTTACAGGATGTGTATCTGCATATTCCGATTCATCCAGATCACTTTTAGTGTCTGAGATTCTCTTTTAGACAAGCATTACCAGTTTTGTGGCTCTACCGTTTGGCCTAGCCTCAGTTCCAAGAATTTTTTTCAAAGGTTCTCGGTGCCCTTCTTTCTGTAATCAGAGAACAGGGTTTTGGTATTTCCTTATTGGACGATATCTGGGTACTTGCTCAGTCTTCTCATTTTCGAAGAATCTCATACGAATCGACTTGTGTTGTTTCTTCAAGTTCATGGTTGGAGGATCAATTTACCAATCAGTTCATTGATTCCTCAGACAAGGGTAACCTTTTTAGGTTTCTAGATAGATTCAGTGTCTATGACTCTGTCCTTGTCAGACAAGAGAAGTTTAACATTGATATCAGCTTGTCAAAACCTTCAGTCACAATCATTCCCTTTGGTAGCCTTATGCATGGAAATTTTAGGTCTTAGGACTGCCGCATCAGATGCGATCTCCTTTGCTCGTTTTCACATGCGACCTCTTCAGCTCTGTATGCTGAACCAATGGTGCAGGGATTACTCAAAGATATCTCAATTAATATCTTTAAACCGATTATACGACACTCTCTGACATGGTGGACAGATCACCATCGTTTAGTTCAGGGGGCTTCTTTGTTCTTCTGACCTGGACTATAATCTCAACAGATGCAAGTCTTACAGGTTGGGGAGCTGTGTGGGGGTATCTGACGGCACAAGGGGTTTGGGAATCTCAGGAGGTGAGATTTCCGATCAATATTTTGGAACTCCGTGCAATTTTCAGAGCTCTTCAGTCTTGGCCTCTTCTGAAGAGAGAGTTGTTCATTTGTTTTCAGATAGACAATGTCACAACTGTGGCATACATCAATCATCAAGGAGGGACTCACAGTCCTCTGGCTATGAAAGAAGTATCTCGAATTTTGGTCTGGGCGGAATCCAGCTCCTGTCTAATCTCTGCGGTTCATATCCCAGGTATGGACAATTGGAAAGCGGATTATCTCAGTTGCCAAACGTTGCACCTGGGCGAATGGTCTTCACCCAGAGGTATTTCCTCAGATTGTTCAAATGTGGGAACTCCCAGAAATAGATCTGATGGCTTCTCATCTAAACAAGAAACTTCCCTGGTATCTGTCCGGATCCCGGGATCCTCGGGCGGAGGCAGTGGATGCATTATCTCTTCCTTACAAGTGTCATCCTGCCTATATCTTTCTGCCTCTAGTTCTTCTTCCAAGGTTATTCTCCAATATTCTAAAGGAATGCTCGTTTGTCCTGCTGGTAGCTCCAGCATGGCCTCACAGGTTTTGGTATGCGGATCTTGTCCGGATGGCCTCTTGCCAGCTGTGGACTCTTCCGTTAAGACCAGTCTTTCTGTCTCAAGGTTCTTTTTTCCATCAGGATCTCAAAACCTTAATTTTAAGGTGTGGAGTTTGAACGCTTGATTCTTGGTCAAAGAGGTTTCTCTGACTCTGTGATTGATACTATGTGACAGGCTCGTAAATCTGTATCTAGAGAGATATATTATAGAGTCTGGAAGACTTATATTTCTTCAGGATGGTTTAGGTAAAGGTTTGTCCGCAAGTTTCTTGAAAGACAAATCTCTGCTCTTTCTGTTCTTTTTCACAGAAGGATTGCTAATCTTCCTGATATTCATTGTTTTGTACAACCTTTGGTTCGTATAAAACTTGTCATTAAGTCAATTTCTCCTCCTTGGAGTTTGAATTTGGTTCTGGGGGCTCTTCAAGCTCCTCCTTTTGAACCCATGCATTCTTTGGTCGTTATATTACTTTCTTGGAAAGTTTTGTTTCTTTTGGCCATCTCTTCTGCCAGAAGAGTCTCTGAATTATCTACTCTTTTTTGTGAGTCTCCTTTTCTGATTTTGCATCAGGATAAGGCGGTGCTGCGAACTTCTTTTGAATTTTTTACCTAAGGTTGTGAATTCTAACAACATTAGTAGAGAAATTGTGGTTCCTTCATTATGTCCTAATCCTATGAATTCTAAGGAGAAATCATTGCATTCTTTGGATGCTGTTAGAGCTTTGTAATATTATGTTGAAGCTACTAAGTCTTTTCGAAAGACTTCTAGTCTATTTGTCATCTTTTCCGGTTCTAGAAAAGACCAGGAAGCTTCTGCCATTTCTTTGGCATCTTGGTTGAAATCTTTATTTCATGATGCCTATGTTGAGTCGGGTAACACTCCGCCTCAAAGGATTACTGCTCATTCTACTAGGTCAGTTTCTACTTCCTGGGCGTTTAAGAATGAAGCTTCGGTTGATCAGATTTGCAAAACAGCAACTTGGTCCTCTTTGCATACTTTTACTAAATTCTACCATTTTGATGTGTTTTCTTCTTCTGAAGCAGTTTTTGGTAGAAACGTACTTCAGGCAGTGGTTTCAGTTTGAATCTTCTGCTTATGTTTTTTCATTAAAATTTTATTCTGGGTGTGGATTATTTTCAGCAGGAATTGGCTGTCTTTATTTTATCCCTCCCTCTCTAGTGACTCTTGTGTGGAAAGATCCACATCTTGGGTAATCATTATCCCATACGTCACTAGCTCATGGACTCTTGCTAATTACATGAAAGAAAACATAATTTATGTAAGAACTTACCTGATAAATTCATTTCTTTCATATTAGCAAGAGTCCATGAGGCCCGCCCTTTTTTGTGGTGGTTTTGATTTTTTTGTATAAAGCACAATTATTCCAATTCCTTATTTTATATGCTTTCGCACTTTTTTCTTATCACCCCACTTCTTGGCTATTCGTTAAACTGAATTGTGGGTGTGGTGAGGGGTGTATTTATAGGCATTTTAAGGTTTGGGAAACTTTGCCCCTCCTGGTAGGAATGTATATCCCATACGTCACTAGCTCATGGACTCTTGCTAATATGAAAGAAATGAATTTATCAGGTAAGTTCTTACATAAATTATGTTTTTAACTTTTTATGAGTTCTAATAGCCATCAAATCAAATGTTGTATGTTATTGTTGTTATAAATAATATTAAATGTTACAGAATACTGTATCTTCATGTAATCAATTTATTAATTACTCGTTTTAAACTATCTTTATTACTACTACTTTTAAGTATCCAATTGTTGTGACCTATCTTTGTTACTGCTACTATTATTTACTTAATGATCAGAGATCCTGTATAACCTAATGTGTAATATATAATTTTATAATTTAGCGATTTGTGTCATCATTACTCTGAAATGTGTGAACCATCTAGTGAAATTAACTGTGATATATTGTGATCTCATTGGGTGGGATAGTACCAAAACTATCAAGCATATAGTGTATATGTTGGTTAGAATACCGTGTGAGAATGGATAAGTTAGGTAAGAGAGAAAAGAAAAGGAAAAAGGGGTGCTAAAATATGTATGAAAATGTGAGTTTACTACAAATAGGGGAATAGTATTGTGTGACTGGATGAAAAAGTGAAAAAATTTGTGTTGGTAAAATAATTAATGTAAATTTCATTTGATATTATTTGATTTTTTAATTTTGTGAGTGGTAAATGTTGTATTATAAATTCTCATGTTAATTTTACTGTTCCATGTATTAAAAACAAGTTGGTTTCTTTTACTTAATTATTGATTAATAATCAATATGTCATTTAATTTTAAATTTTTTGTTTTTATGAATAAAAAGTTGTATTCACGTTAGTCTTGTTAATCAATATGTTTAAAACAGATTGTGTTTTTTATGTTCGTTATTAGCCAGTTTTTCATTATAAGAAAATATAGTAATTATTTTGCTTGTTCATGCCCTTAGGAAAAACAGTATTTAGTAGGTAAATCCATCTACTCTCTGCTTTGAGGAGTGCTGTTTCCAAGTCACCTCCTCTAATTCCAAAACTGACTTTCTCAACATCCCAGCATTGTAGATCAGCTTTATTGGAATGATGGTATTTCAAGAAATGCATGGCAACACATAAGTGTTTTGCCCCTTTTTTAAATCTGATGCAGCATTTTTGAGGTTCCGTAAATGTTCCATTAATCTAGTTCTCATCTTACGCGTTGTCATTCCTAAGTAGACTAGATTACAACTGCAGCATAATGCGTATATCACCCCTTCAGTATTGCAACTGATGTATCTTTTTATAGTGTGTTTTCTCTCAAATCTGTCACTGTGGTTTTGGGTATCAATGATCATATATTTGCATGTGCTGCAGTTTTCACATTTATGTGATCCTGGTCTAAAGGCTGATTTTGTTTTCTTGGTTTGAAGGTGACTGCTGCTGATCATATCCTTAATGTTTTGTGACCGTCGGTATCCAATTGAAGGTTTATCCCCTAGTTGTGATTTGAGTATTGGGTCAGACATTAGAATATTCCAATGTTTATTAATAACTCTCACTATTTCAGGAGTTTGATCACTATAAGTAAGGATAAGTCTTGGGATTTGGGATTCAGTTTTCTTATGTAGTAAATCTTTTCAATTGGTATGTAGTGCTCTATACCTTGCTTCTTTGATTTTCCTTTTGCTGTAGCCTCTTTGGATTAGTCTGTTAGTTCCTGTGCTCTAGTTTTAAATGTCTGTTCATCTGAGCAATTTCTTCAAATTCGAAGGAATTCACGAACAGGTAAGCTCTTGGTGGTCCCAGGTGCATGTGCACTTGTCTTATGTAATAGACTATTTGTCACAGTTTTCTTCCTATAGAGATATGTTTTAATATCACCCTGGGAGTCTTTGTTTATAGTGACATCAAGAAAATTTATTTTGGTCTGGTTAGCCTCACATGTGAGTTTAATATTTAAGTTGTTAGGTATCAGATGATTCAGAAATTCATCAAGTTTCTCACGGCTGCCTTCCCAAATGAAGAAGATGTCATCTATAAAACGTAGCCATAATGGGATCATACAAGCATATGCTGAATTTGCATCAGTAAACGCATGCTCTGCCTCCCACCAGCCTAAAAACAAATTGGCGTAGGTGGGGGCACACGCTGTTCCCATGGCTGTCCCTCGGGTTTGTAAATAGAACATTTCATTGAATATAAAGAAATTATAGTTCAATATGAAATTCAATAGTCTTATGATAAAGCTATTGTGTTCTTGATCTTCTGATTGTATATCTAAATAGTATTTTACTGCATGTGCCCCAATTTTATGGTCAAGAGCTAACAGTGTTTGGCTCTTACAGTGGACAGACTCATAATTTATAAGGATACCTCTCTTTGTTCTCCGTTGACAATATATAGTTTGTACTGGTAAAATCTAAGTATATCGGTAGACTTTAGAAAATCTAGTGACTGATACTTGAAGATCCATGAGACCAAACATAATATACATATTTACGCACTAGAACAGTGATGGTCGGGGGATAAAATAAAAAGATAAGCCGAGCAATAATTGTTACTCTACAAGCGTATATGAGACTAGAAAGTGAGATAAAGATCACAAACATTACGATACAACTGTAGCTCAATAGAAGAGTAATATCGCCATATTTATAATCACTCCGAAATTTATGTGCAGCATAATGAAACTGTAAACTCTGAGTATACCGAGCTCAACTCCATAAGAGTATACAGAATCCTGAAAACATAACAAGATCATAGCTATCGTACACATTTTTCTTAATAAGTTCCTGTAAACACATTAACTAATATACTATAGTTACTAGTACTTGTAGATTCAGGAGTCTGGTGGTTGGTGGGTTGTAACTGACAGCTGTATAAACAGTTACTCTATAAGCACACAGAGATATAAGATAGTGATACAAGTACCCAATATATGATACAGTTGCCGGATAACAGAATATCAACTCATAGCTACTTGGAAATCACTGTGTAGTAGATTCATTTAGAAACTCTCTATATACGGAGCACCTAAAATTTGGAGCGAATATTCTATAAACCTCAATAACTGTTTAACCATCTGAATTAGTACTGTGAACACAATCATAAACATGCACTAAGTACTGATATTTGTGGATTTTATAATATAAAGCTGGAAAAAAACATTTATAGAGTAGCGCCCCAAGCTAACTTAGGGCTGAAGGTTAAATGAAAGCAATAACAGAATTTATGCTTACCTGATAAATTACTTTCTCCAACGGTGTGTCCGGTCCACGGCGTCATCCTTACTTGTGGGAATATCTCTTCCCCAACAGGAAATGGCAAAGAGTCCCAGCAAAGCTGTCCATATAGTCCCTCCTAGGCTCCGCCCACCCCAGTCATTAGACCGACGGATAGGAGGAAAAAAACAGGAGAAACTATAGGGTGCCGTGGTGACTGTAGTTAGAGAAAATAATTAATCAAACCTGATTAAAAAACCAGGGCGGGCCGTGGACCGGACACACCGTTGGAGAAAGTAATTTATCAGGTAAGCATAAATTCTGTTTTCTCCAACATTGGTGTGTCCGGTCCACGGCGTCATCCTTACTTGTGGGAACCAATACCAAAGCTTTAGGACACGGATGAAGGGAGGGAGCAAATCAGGTTACCTAAACAGAAGGCACCACGGCTTGCAAAACCTTTCTCCCAAAAATAGCCTCTGAAGAAGCAAAAGTATCAAATTTGTAAAATTTGGCAAAAGTGTGCAGTGAAGACCAAGTCGCTGCCTTACATATCTGATCAACAGAAGCCTCGTTCTTGAAGGCCCATGTGGAAGCCACAGCCCTAGTGGAGTGAGCTGTGATTCTTTCTGGAGGTTGCCATCCGGCAGTCTCGTAAGCCAATCGGATGATGCTTTTAAGCCAAAAAGAAAGAGAGGTAGATGTCGCTTTTTGACCTCTTCTTTTACCAGAATAGACGACAAACAGAGAAGAAGTTTGTCTGAACTCTTTTGTAGCTTCTAAAAAGAATTTTAGAGCACGGACTACGTCTAAATTGTGTAACAAACGTTCCTTCTTTGAAACTGGATTCGGACACAAAGAAGGAACAACTATCTCCTGGTTAATATTCTTGTTAGAAACAACCTTTGGAAGAAAACCAGGCTTAGTACGCAAAACAACCTTATCTGCATGGAACACCAGATAGGGCGGAGAACACTGCAGAGCAGATAACTCAGAAACTCTTCTAGCAGAAGAAATAGCAACCAAAAACAAAACTTTCCAAGATAACAACTTAATATCTATGGAATGTAGAGGTTCAAACGGAACCCCTTGAAGAACTGAAAGAACTAGATTTAAACTCCAGGGAGGAGTCAAAGGTCTGTAAACAGGCTTGATCCTAACCAGAGCCTGAACAAATGCTTGAACATCTGGCACAGCTGCCAGTCGTTTGTGTAATAAGACAGATAAAGCAGAAATCTGTCCCTTTAGAGAACTCGCTGATAATCCTTTATCCAAACCCTCTTGTAGAAAGGAAAGGATCTCAGGGATTTTGATCTTATTCCATAAGAATCCCTTGGATTCACACCAGCAGATAAATCTTTTCCATATTTTATGGTAAATTTTTCTAGTTACCGGTTTTCTGGCTTGAACTAGAGTATCTATCACAGAATCTGAAAACCCAAGCTTTGATAGAATCAAGCGTTTAATTTCCAAGCCGTCAGCTGGAGGGAGACCAGATTTGGATGTTCGAATGGACCCTGTACAAGAAGATCCTGTCTCAAAGGTAGCTTCCATGGTGGCACCGATGACATATTCACCAGGTCTGCATACCAAGTCCTGCATGGCCACGCAGGAGCTATCAAGATCACCGAGGCCCTCTCCTGCTTGATCCTGGCTACCAGCCTGGGAATGAGAGGAAACGGTGGAAACACATAGGCTAGGTTGAAGGTCCAAGGCGCTACTAGTGCATCCACTAGAGTCGCCTTGGGATCCCTGGATCTGGACCCATAGCAAGGAACCTTGAAGTTCTGACGAGACGCCATCAGATCCATATATTGAATGCCCCATAATTGAGTCAACTGGGCAAAGATCTCCGGGTGGAGTTCCCACTCCCCCGGATGGAATGTCTGACGACTCATATAATCCGCCTCCCAGTTTTCCACACCTGGGATGTGGATCGCAGATAGGTGGCAGGAGTGATCCTCTGCCCATTTTATTATTTTGGTCACTTCTTTCATCGCCAGGGAACTCCTTGTTCCCCCCTGATGATTGATATAAGCAACAGTCGTCATGTTGTCTGATTGGAATCTTATGAATCTGGCCTTTGCTAGTTGAGGCCAAGCCCTGAGAGCATTGAATATCGCTCTCAGTTCCAGAATGTTTATCGGGAGAAGAGACTCTTCCCGAGACCATAGTCCCTGAGATTTCAGCGATTTCCAGACCGCGCCTCAGCCCACTAGACTGGCGTCGGTCGTGACGATGACCCACTCCGGTCTGTGGAAGCTCATTTCCTGGGACATGTGGTCCAGGGTTAGCCACCAACGGAGTGAGTCTCTAGTCTTCTGATCTACTTGAATCACTGGAGACAAGTCTGTATAGTCCCCATTCCACTGTTTCAGCATGCACAGTTGTAATGGTCTTAGATGAATTCGCGCAAAAGGAACTATGTCCATTGCTGCAACCATCAATCCTACTACTTCCATGCACTGAGCTACGGAAGGACGAGGAATAGAATGAAGAACTTGAAAGCGTTTAGAAGTTTTGACTTTCTGACTTCTGTCAGGAAAATCCTCATTTCTAAGGAATCTATCATTGTTCCCAAGAAGGGAACTCTTATCGACGGAGACAGGGAACTTTTTTCTATGTTCACCTTCCATCCGTGAGATCTGAGAAAGGCCAGAACGATGTCTGTGTGAGCCTTTGCCTTTGAAAGAGACGACGCTTGTATTAGAATGTCGTCCAAGTACGGTACTACTGCAATGCCCCTTGGTCTTAGAACCGCTAGAAGGGATCCGAGTACCTTTGTGAAAATCCTTGGAGCAGTGGCTAACCCGAATGGGAGGGCCACAAACTGGTAATGTTTGTCCAGAAAGGCGAACCTTAGGAACTGATGATGTTCTTTGTGGATAGGAATATGTAGATACGCATCCTTTAGATCCACGGTAGTCATAAATTGACCTTCCTGGATTGTGGGTAGAATCGTTCGAATGGTTTCCATTTTGAACGATGGTACTCTGAGAAATTTGTTTAGGATCTTTAAATCCAGAATTGGTCTGAAAGTTCCCTCTTTTTTGGGAACTACAAACAGATTTGAGTAAAATCCCATTCCTTGTTCTGCCGTTGGAACTGGGTGTATCACTCCCATCTTTAACAGGTCTTCTACACAATGTAAGAATGCCTGTCTCTTTATTTGGTTTGAGGATAAGTGAGACATGTGGAACCTTCCCCTTGGGGGTAGTTCCTTGAATTCCAGAAGATAACCCTGAGAAACTATTTCTAGTGTCCAGGGATCCTGAACATCTCTTGCCCAAGCCTGAGCAAAGAGAGAGAGTCTGCCCCCTACTAGATCCGGTCCCGGATCGGGGGCTACTCCTTCATGCTGTTTTGTTAGCAGCAGCAGGCTTCTTGGCCTGCTTACCCTTGTTCCAGCCTTGCGTCGGTTTCCAGGCTGGTTTGGTTTGAGAGGCATTACCCTCTTGTTTAGAGGATGCAGAGTTAGAGGCCGGTCCGTTCCTGAAATTGCGAAAGGAATGAAAATTAGACTTATTCTTGGCTTTGAAAGGCCTATCTTGTGGGAGGGCATGGCCCTTTCCCCCAGTGATGTCTGAAATAATCTCTTTCAATTCTGGCCCAAAGAGAGTCTTACCCTTGAAGGGGATATTAAGTAATTTTGTTTTGGAAGATACATCCGCTGACCAAGACTTTAGCCAAAGCGCTCTGCGCGCCACAATTGCAAACCCTGAATTTTTCGCCGCTAATCTAGCTAGTTGCAAAGTGGCATCTAAAATAAAAGAATTAGCCAACTTGAGTGCGTGAACTCTGTCCATAACCTCCTCATACGGAGTCTCTCTACTGAGCGACTTTTCTAGTTCCTCGAACCAGAACCACGCTGCTGTAGTGACAAGAACAATGCACGAAATGGGTTGCAGGAGGTAACCTTGCTGTACAAAAATCTTTTTAAGCAAACCCTCCAATTTTTTATCCATAGGATCTTTGAAAGCACAATTATCCTCGATAGGAATAGTAGTGCGCTTGTTTAAAGTAGAAACTGCCCCCTCGACCTTAGGGACTGTCTGCCATAAGTCCTTTCTGGGGTCAACCATAGGAAATAATTTCTTAAATATAGGAGGGGGGACAAAAGGTATGCCAGGCTTCTCCCACTCCTTATTCACTATATCCGCCACCTGCTTGGGTATAGGAAAAGCGTCAGGGTGCACCGGAACCTCTAGGAACTTGTCCATCTTGCATAATTTTTCTGGAATGACCAGGTTGTCACAATCATCCAGAGTAGATAACACCTCCTTAAGCAGTGCGCGGAGATGCTCTAATTTAAATTTAAATGTCACAACATCAGGTTCTGCTTGTTGAGAAATTTTACCTGAATCTGAAATTTCCCCATCCGACAAAACCTCCCTCATGACCCCTTCAGATTGGTGTGAGGGTATGACAGAGCAATTATCATCAGCGCCCTCCTGCTCTACAGTGTTTAAAACAGAGCAATCACGCTTTCTCTGATATGCAGGCATTTTGGATAAAATATTTGCTATGGAGTTATCCATTACTGCCTTTAATTGTTGCATAGTAATAAGCATTGGCGCGCTAGAAGTACTAGGGGCCTCCTGCGTGGGCAAAACTGGTGTAGACACAGAAGGAGATGATGTAGAACTATGTCTACTTCCTTCATCTGATGAATCATATTGGGCAACTTTACTATCTGTGGCAATACTGTCCTTACTTTGTTTGGATGCTATGGCACAATTATCACACAATTTTGAAGGGGGACACACATTGATCTTCAAACATATAGAACATAGCTTATCTGAAGGTGCAGACATGTTAAACAGGCTTAAACTTGTCAAAAAAGTACAAAAAAACGTTTTAAAACAAAACCGTTACTGTCTCTTTAAATTTTAAACAGTGCACACTTTATTACTGAATATGTGAAAAAGTATGAAGGAATTGTTCAAAATTTACCAAATTTTCACCACAGTGTTACAGTTTTAACCCCTCTACAGTCCCAGCTACAGCCTTTGCTCCGACTTTACCAAACCCAGGGGGGAATACGATACCAAATGAAGCCTTCTAGGAACTTTTCCAACTACTTTCAGATCCTCACACATGCATCTGCATGTCTTGCTCTCAAAAGTAACTGCGCATTAATGGCGCGAAAATGAGGCTCAGCCTACAACTGGGAAGGCCCTTCCTGACTGGAAAAGTGTCTAACACAGTGCCTGACGTTAAAAAACGTTCCCCAAGCTTATAAGTGTGAATTACAAGCATAAACATGTATAAAATGCCCAAATAAAGCAATCGATTTTGCCCATAAAAGTGTCTACCAGTTTTATAGCCCATATTAAGCCCTTTATTCTGTTTGAGACTAAGAAAATGGCTTACCGGTCCCCATGAGGGGAAATGACAGTCTTCCAGCATTACACAGTCTTGTTAGAAATATGGCTAGTCATACCTTAAGCAGAAAAGTCTGCTAACTGTTTCCCCCAACTGAAGTTACTTCATCTCAACAGTCCTATGTGGAAACAGCAAACGATTTTAGTTACTGTCTGCTAAAATCATCTTCCTCTCACAAACAGAACTCTTCATCTTTTTCTGTTTCAGAGTAAATAGTACATACCAGCACTATTTTAAAATAACAAACTCTTGATAGTAGAATTAAAAAAAAAAAACTACAACTAAACACCACATACTCTTAACCATCTCCGTGGAGATGTTGCCTGTGCAACGGCAAAGAGAATGACTGGGGTGGGCGGAGCCTAGGAGGGACTATATGGACAGCTTTGCTGGGACTCTTTGCCATTTCCTGTTGGGGAAGAGATATTCCCACAAGTAAGGATGACGCCGTGGACCGGACACACCAATGTTGGAAAAATATAAATTAAGTCTGACTATCAATGAATTCTATTATAATTTATCTTAAATAAAATGACAAAAATTCTAAAACCTCTGTATATACAAATATTTATTACAATGATCGGTTTATAACCTAAAAATAAGTTAAAACAATTAATCTTAAACAAAACAATTTATCTCAGAGCAAGCAGTTGTGGCCACAACTTAAAAAACAAAATTAAAACAATATATAATAAAACCGAGTGGTAAAATTTTCAGACCCGGTTCCTTTATAGGCAGTAAGAAGGCTTTATAAATGTCCTGATTAGCTCACAGTGTGAAATTATCCTTTAGTGAATTAATAAGGATACTTGGTTTTCAATGTTTGTGTCAATGTTTATATCTTTTGAGTATTGTTAGATAGTTTCAGTTATGTATATACACACCGGGCAGCGTCACTTTAGCCGTTAGGCTTTCCCAGTCAGCTGTAAATCTCAGAACCAATCAGCTGTTGGTATTTTGACAGTTTCCTTATTTGAATTTCAAATGCCGGTTAGGAATTTTGTAATGTTGTAACAATACATCTCAATGTTGTGCAAGATAGTAAATATTCTCCTTTATATCCAATACAAAAGTCTCTTTTCACCGTTCACTTTCTAACCACTCTTAACTTGCAGAAGAAAAAAGCGCTCTTACCTCGTCTGTGTCCCCTGTCTTTCTTAGGCGGCTTCTTAATTGAAGCCTTACCTGGGCACTTTTGAGCGTTTCTCTGCAGTTACTGGGTATCTTGGAAAGTTGTATTTGTAGATTATAGTTCTGACAGCCGCAGCTTGTCTTGTCGATAGGCTCCTGTTAGTGGGTGGCGTTTACCCTCCTTATAGCATTCGATGTGATTTAATTTCTTCCGATGTTGTTATAGTCGATTAAAAGAGCAGAGTTGTAGTCCTTCCTTCACTTCTACGCGTTTCAGCATCACATAGATGCCTTTATCAAGATGAAAGGAAGTTGGCTGTGATCCGTCTTTTATTTCCGCTCATTAAAGGGATAGATTTCCTTGTTCTTAAAGGGATAATCATGTCTTTAACAATTGCATTCTTTCTTTTTAGAATACATCTATTCTCTTACTGCCATATTTCAATTCATTTTAGGAATGTGATACAATAGATGTTAATTTAGAAAACCCAATAGTCTGAACATTCATTAAAAATAAAAAATAAAATAAAAATAAAAATAAAAATATAAAAATAAAAAATAACAGTAATTAAAAATAATAATCAAAAACTAAAAATCAAAAAATTACATATAATCGATAAAATTATGGTTGAATTCATTTGTACCTAAACTGAATCTTGTAAAATATAATTATATTAGGGTAACAAATACCATAAGTTTAATTCTATATATTAGTTTCTATTATAAAGGAATCGTAGGGCGGTATATTTTGGACGCAATCATAATAAGCTACATTATATCTAAAAATTGTCTATAAATTATCTAAAAATACTTCATCGTAAAAAATACTTCATCGTAAAAAACTTCAACGTTATTACAATAATTTAATATTCAAACTTTAAAATTGTGTATACATATTAATAAAATTATTTAAATATTTTAATGTTCTGTATGCAAAAAACGTCTAAAATATCCCAGTTTTGGGACAAGTCCTGTTTGTCACTTGAGCCCTAATATCCTTCCCTATCCCCCTCCCCCCCCTCTCCGCCGAGAAGGAAAAAAAAAAAAAAAGAGCCCCCCACTAGGGGCTACCATACCCCCAGTAGTACCAGTTCCGAATTTCTAAATGGGAAAATCATATAGTCTATTTCCACTGCAGAGAAAATTTTAATAAACGCAGAACATTTTGTGAAAAACTTTCTAATGTCCCCTTCATCATTCATGTTAGTGTCCAGCTGTTCCGATATACATTTTTTTTTTAAACAATTTTTAATCTCCATAACCGTTAGGATTGCAGACGATTTCCATTTTTTAAAAATCAGATATCGAGCTGCAATCACTGTCATATTGATTAATTTATGTTGAGGGTGTAGTTTTTCCTTGTCTTTTCTCAGAAAAACACTATGACTCAGGGAAATTTCAAACAAAGGGATCTTCACTGTGTTTTTTAACCAATATTCTACTTTTTTCCAGAATTGACCCACTCTCGGGCAGCTCCATACCATATGGACCAGGTCCGCCGCGGGTTTTGAACATTTTGGACACTTGTTGAATTCATTATTCCCGCATTTCAGGCCTTTCTCCGGGGTGAAGTACACCCTATATAACAGTTTGACTTGTGATTCCCTCCAAGTTGAGGATAGTGTGGTCTGAGCTATTCTTGTAATAGAGCCCTGTACCAACTGGACATCCACATTGCTCTCTGGTATTAAGTTGTTCCACTCATCTGAGAGTTTTTCAAGATTTTATGTACCCTTAAGGGAGACAAGTAGATAATAGCAAGGAGAGATGGAGAACTGACCATTTTTCACCATATCTAACCACCCTTCCAATCTCCCCCACTTCCATCCCCCATTAGCCTCTCTCCTGAGCTCTGTTACGAAGTGTCTGGCCTGCAGATAGGCAAAGAATTCTCTATTGTAGATATCAAACTCCTGCCTAAGTGATTCGTATATTTTAACCGCTTGATTCTCACTATCCATAAACTGAATAGCCCTATCCAACCCAACCCTGTGCCATCTTTGAAATGTTGTTGATTCTAAGCCAGCCGGGAACTTCGGGTTGCCCCGAAATGGAACAAACTTAGATACATTACAATCTAACGATAGGAGTTTGCCCATTTTCCACCAACTTTGTATAGGATTATAAATTGTTTTAAATGATTTCAGCTCCTGCGGTATTAGTTTGGATTTACAGTGTATTAAGGCTACTGGTAGAAATGGATAGCAAATGTTGATTTCTAGATCATTGTTTGTTACATAGTCTTTGGCAAAAATCCAGTCCGCGACAATACGTGCTAGGTAAACCATATTATACAACCGCACATCCGGTAGTGCGAGACCCCCTTGGTTTCTTGGTAATTGTAATTTCGAAAACGCAATTCTTGGTTTTTTATTCTGCCATATGTATTTTCTCACTACCGCATTCAGCTGCCGGATGTCTTTCCCTTTAAGAATTATTGGAACATTTTGAAGAATATATAACAATTTTGGCAGTAATATCATCTTAAACAAGGCTATCCTACCAGACATGGACAGAGGGAGACTTTGCCAGTTTGTTAAGCTCTGTTTAATATCCTTAAGTATTGGGGGGATGTTAAATTCGTAGAGCTTGTCTATGTTAGACGGAATTAGGACACCTAGGTATCTAAAAGCCTCTGACACTATTTTGAAGGGTATGTTTGGTGGTGATTCTATATTTTTTCTCAACCATAGCATTTCTGATTTTGAATTATTGACTTTATAGCCTGAAAAAGATCCATATTGTTTGATGATCAGTATTAACTTTGTCAAATTGTCTTTTATATTTGCTATGTAGAGAAGAATATCGTCTGCATATAATGCAATTTTGAGCTCCTTATTTCGTATTTTTATGCCTTCTAATTGGTGTCGTACCATCATAGCTCAGGGCTCTATTGAGATATCAAAAAGCAGGGGGGAGAGAGGACACCCCTGCCGAGTTCCCCTCTCCAGAGTAATCCCTGGAGTAAGGGCGCCATTAACCAGCAGTCTCGTAGATGGTTTGTTGTATAAATTTTTAATCAATTGACAAAATTTACCTTCAAACCCGAATTTAGTTAAGGTCTCTATTATATGATCATAATGAACCGAGTCAAATGCTTTTTCCGCATCTATTGAGATGACTGCCTGGTCAGGGATGTCCTCCCTCCCCTCACTGCTCACCCCTGTGCTGAAATAATCTACCGTCAACAGAACTTCTCTTATCTTTGCTGATGAGTTGCGTTTGTAAAGAAAGCCTGCTTGGTCTCTGTGTATAATGGAAGGTAGGATAGATTGTAATCTGTTTGCTAAAATAGAGGTTAAGATCTTATAGTCTATGTTCAATAGCGCTATGGGTCTATATGACTCTTTTAAGGTGGGATATTTCCCTTGTTTGGGTATTAATATTGTGTTTGATGCCGAGAAAGAAGGAGGAATTGAAATCCCCTCTATGTAAATTGCGTTATATAGATTACAAAGATTTGGAACTATTAATGGTGAAAGAATTTTATAAAATTCATTAGGCAATGAGTCTGGGCCAGGGGCCTTGTCAAATGCGAGTTTATTTATGACTTTCTCTATTTCCAATTCACTGATGGGAGCATTTAACATCTCTAACTCTTCCCTCGCTAGAGATGGGGGTGTCAACTGTTTCCAAAATTGAGCAGATTGAGTCTTGTCTGATTTTTTGAACGAGTATATCTCCTGATAATATGTTAACAAGATATCCGCTATCTCTTCTGACCTAGTTATTTTTTTGCCTTCCTGTTGAAGTGCATCAATCACGGCTGATCCTTTGGTTCTTTTTACTAGATTGGCCAGGATCTTACCCGTTTTATTTCCAAATCTATAAAGTTTGGCTTGGAGTTTTAAATCTTTTTGCGACGCCTGGTAAGTTAAATACGTGTCTCTCTCGTTTTTAGCCTTTATATATTTTAGCCAATTACCCCTTGATTTGTCTAGGAGATATTGATTATAAGAGTTGGTTAATGAGCTAATCACTTCCTTCTCTCTAGATTTAATTTTTTTCTGAATGTTAGCCATATAAGATATTATTTCACCCCTTAGAACAGCTTTTGCAGCCTCCCAGAATATCATAGGATGCCTGCAATAGTCAGCATAGTGCTCCGCATATTCTTTAAATTTCAAATTAAGCCAGTTTTTAAATTTTAGATCTTTTGATAGATATCTAGGGAAAAAAAAACGTGCTTGTTTAAATCTCTTATCAGGTTCCTGAAACTGAAGCACGATGGGGGCATGATCCGAGAGGGAAATAGGTAAGATCTCTGTCATTACTTTCCGCTCAAGGAGCTTGATGTCCAACAAAAATAGGTCAATTCTGGAAAATGATTTATGAGCCCTAGATAGGCATGTAAAATTTCTTAGTTCTGGATTTTGTAGTCTCCAAATATCTTTTACTGCCAAATTCTGAGTAATTTTTTTAAAAATCTTGGTCTCCAAGTTGTCTCTTTTATTTTTGACTTGATTATCAACTGATCTTAGTCTATCTAACGGATATTGTGGGGCCATGTTAAAGTCACCCCCGCAGATCAGAAAACCTCCCTGAAATAGCATTATTTTAGTTAGTAGGGAGTCCCAGAAAGTTGAGTCTATCACATTAGGTGCGTATAGATTACATAGTGTGTATATAGTTTTTGCCACCTTAATTTTTAACAAGATAAATCTCCCCTCTGGGTCTACCTCAGTATTAAGAATCTCTAAACCATTGGCCATTATCTTTTTCCCCAAAAGTATGGCTACGCCTCTTTTCCTATTTAAACTTGGAGTGGCCACTACCTCCTTTATCCAGGATTTCTTTAGTTTCCTAGTTTCTTCAATTTTTAAATGCGTTTCCTGGAGGAATACTATATCAGACTTTATCTTCCTCAGTTGGTTTAAAATTGCTTTCCTTTTTATAGGGGCTGTAAGACCCCCAATATTCCATGAGACAAATGTGATATTTTCTAACCTTGCCATATTTTTAAGTTAAAATAAGGGGCAAAAGCAAAAAAAAAAAAAAAGAGAACAGCGAAGGGGGGGAAGACGATAGGGAGTCAAACCCATAATCTTGAACCATTTCTTAACGGGTATCGACTATTACAATTTTTATTTAAATCTATTAATTATTCAGGGATTTTTAGTTTAGCTAAAAGTTCGCTCGCCTCTTTAGCCGTATCAGCATAGTGAATTTCATCCTTAACCCAAACTTTTAAGCCTTGCTGGATAGATCAGGGTGGCCTGTATACCCAAGTTAATGAGTTTGGTGCATGTTGGGGATAACTCCCTTCTCTTGGTTGCCGTTTCAACCGAGAAGTCCTGGAACAGATAGATACTGGAGTTCCCCAGAGAAATGGGCTGGTTTTTACGATAATATTGGAAGAGACTGATTTTATCCTGAAAATTCAATAGTTTAACTATGATTGGTCTTGGTCTAACTTTCCCTGTGTTATCTGGGGCAGGTCTCCCTAATCTGTGGGCTCTTTCGATAATAATTTTAGGATATGTAGTTGGAATTTTGAGTAGTTGAACTAATATTTCAGTAATGAAGCTATTTAGATTTTCGTATTGCTTCTCCTCTGGCACTCCTATGATTCTAAAATTGTTCCGTCTTGAACGGTTTTCTAAGTCCTCAATTTTAATTTGGAGTTTTTCAATTGTTGCTTCGTTAGTTTTAGATCTTGTAGTATGTGTGACCATTAGATCTTCGAGATCTGAAACCCTTTGTTCAAGTTCTTGTACTCTGTTAGAGAACTGCCTAAGTTCTTGTGTAAGTGACCTCATATCTTGCTTGATCTCTAACCTCAGAGTGTCAAACTTAGGGGCAAGTGCTTCTAAGATACTATCCACCAAGGCTTGAGTGTTTGAGGATTCGCTAGAATATGGAAGATTGCTGGGAGCTAGATTAGTATCCACTGAGGTATTTATTGAGCTTTTTGTTTTCCTATCTCTACTTTTGTTCGCCATGGTTGGAGAGAGGGTTTTACAGTGAATATTTAGGAATTTATCCATGTGCAGTGGACCAACCTGTGATCTAGGGCTGTGCTCTTAGTTTTAAATTTTCCAAAGTGATATTTTAGGTGAAGGGGAAAGAAGGAAAAAAAAAAAAAAAGGGGGGGGGGGGGAGTGGACCGCAAGGGGAGTGATGGGAAAGAATGTGGGGGATTGTGTATGATGGTGATAGACAATTGAAGGGAATACGGAGATAATGTGAGAAAATTAACGCGAGTAAGGAGTCTGAATTTAGTGATTAAATGTGCAACCACAGCAGAAGTGAGTTTGAAGACACAAAAACAAAAGAAAAAAAGTGAGTCTGAGTTTAACCCCTTCTCTCCTCCTGGCTCTTTGTATTCAGTATTTGCTCTTAAAAGCTTCTTCCACTTATAATAACCCTATCCCCTGTTTGTATTTATTGTCAGGGCAGAGTTATTAATGTTCCCCCTTCCTCTCCCCCCCCCCCCTTCTTTCAAAAGGGAGAAGAAAAAAAGAGAAGATCTAGGGAGAGAGAGGGTCCCCTCACTAACCGTGGAGGGCTACAATCTCTCCCAGGCTAACAAAAAAAGAAGAAACATTTTTTTTTACCCTGAGAGTTCTATATCATCTAGTTAATTTTACTGCTCAAGAGTCTGTTGCTTCCCTCTATTAAATTGACCCTTTAAACCTTTGATTTAATTTGATTAATGCAGAGAGTTAACTATATTTAAATAGTACGTGAGGTTTTTACAGCATTTTCCCCTTTCCTCCCCTTCCTTTCTCCTCTCCTATACTACTTCACAGTTATTCACTTTTAAATACAGCTTACTGACTTAAAATGAAAGCTTGTTTAATCCTGTTTTGAACCTGGGCAGCTAATTTTTACTGCCCTTTCTGATCTGCTCTCTGTAACGTCTCCCAATCTAATAAGGAGCTTCAGAGCTGAACGTGTTGCACCACCCGTATCTAATTCAAAGAATTAATAACAAATAAATTTGATGGGAAAAACAACGATTTTTGCTTAAATCGTGTTACAATTAAACCAGATAACACAATTGAGCAGTGACAATAACACAATTGAGCAGTGACCCAGCAGATATATAGACCCCGGTTTCACAGTACCTCAGTTATAACACAGTTATCCTCTATGTCACAATTATACCACATTTATCACAGTGTATACCCCCTTTATCGTATGTGTAAGGCCTATCACCAAATTAGTTCACAGATTTCAAATTGCTATTATTGCAAAATATATATCCAGTGTACTCTTATGTCCCTTGAACAATATAGGCTCTTTTGGAATAAGGGGTTTTTAGGCATAGGGCTATTGACACATGGTAAAGTTTTACACAAGTTGACAGTGATACTTTAGCTTTACTTATACAACCAAAATCAGGATTATTATATTTTCCCAATCTCCTGCAAGAAAAAAAAAAAAAAGAAAATTTGATTGTCATAAGGTTCCCCGTTACAAGGTTAGTAGAGGAGTCCCCCCTTTCTTCCTCCCCTCTATCTCCCCAAAGTCAGATACACATACAACTCTTCACTCAGGGACAGCTTGACCCAGTTTGTCCAGTAAATAGTTCGGGGTTAACCCCCTTATCCAGGCCAACCCCGGGAAAAAAACAGAAAGAAATGTTAAAAAGTACCTGACCCAGACATGTAAGCGTGGTGAACCTGTGGCTGTACTTCTCCCTTAAAGGCCGGCAGCAGCTTCCTCATGTAGAATCGGTGAGAGGAGCACAGAGCCGGGACTGCTACCTTCAAGAACTTAGAGGGGGCTCCTGCCCTGAAGAGTGTGAGCGTAGTCCATATGCTTAGAGCTGATTTACAGCCAAGCCCTCCTTTTCACAGGGAAGCCGCCACAGGGTATGATAAGAACAAAAAAAAAAAAAAAAAAGCAAGGGCTCCTCCGGTCGCAACCATCCGCCGCCAACCCCTGTCAATCTGCTCGTCCAGAACCCGGTTACCTCAGCTACCACAGCGTACGTGATGCCTGCAGGCTCCTTTCTGGGTTTCCGTCACTCGAACCTCTCCGTCTGCGTCTCAGTCACCTGACCTCCGCGACTCCGTACCAGGCCCCCTCACGCAGCAGCGGTGGGAGGGGGAAGACGACTCTGCACAGGACTTGGTCGGGACTGGGCTTCTCCACTTGATGCCTCTACAGCAAGATAGGTACGCGGGGATTCACCTCCGGCTCTTGACACTGGTGTTCCCAAACAGAAACGTGCTGTCACCAGGTACCTGTTGTTTGTTCTATCAGGTCATTCCTGATCCTCTCGTATCAGTTAACTTTCAGGCGTCCCCCTTCCCCCCTCAGACAGGGTCTCTGCTGGGGGAAAAAAAAAGGGAACGCTCCTGTTCCAATTGTTTTATTAGTTTAGCGTTTCTTTGTCAGTTCCTTGCAATAGGTGAGCAGGAAAAAAAAGGGGACCCGTGTACATGCAGGTAGATGGTTAGCAATCAGTCTTTTTCAACCCTTATACCCTTCAGTTTAGTGCGTTGGTTTAGCACTATTGAGGCTCCGGTAGTGATGATTTGCTGAGCTTAGTAAGCCGCCCAAGCTCTGGGATTTTCAGGCGTGAATTTCCACCGCCAGCAGCTCACTGGGAATAACAGAGCAGGTGTTCACCTGAGCTTCCACACATGCTCCTCCCCCGGAACCTCCTTACATTTGGGATTTTAATGGTATGAATGTTTTTGGTTGTTCCTAATATAATTTTAAATGTAACAATAAAAGTTAAATTTTATTTGTGTAGTACTAGCCCCAAGTCTGGGCAGCAGAGTGCTATAAGTGCATACTTTCCAGTGGAACTAATCTTGCTCCACAATTTTGTAGTATTGTTTTGTACTTTTGTTATTCTTAGTTGAAAGCTAAACCTAGGTAGGCTCATATGCTAATGTCTAAATCCTTGAAGGCCGCCTCTTATCTGAATGCATTTGACAGATTTTCACTGCTAAAGGCCGTTAGTTCATGTGTTTTATATAGATAACATTGCGCTCATACACACGAAGTTATTTAAGAGTCAGCATTAATTGCCTGAAATGCAAGTCTGTCAAAAGATATGAGATAAGGAGGCAGTCTGCAGAGGCTTAGATACAAGGTCATTACAGAGGTAAAAAGTATATTTCTATAACTAAAATATAATTTATTAATTTAGTCTTATACATTACAAACACCCCACATCTAATGTATACATTTTCTTTATAAAAATGTCAGTAGCAGAGAAATAGCAAAATAAACAGTCCCTTATGCTTTTATTTGCCAGTGGCAATTATATTCATATGCCAACAAAGCAACTGCACGCTCCAAACTTGATATTTGTTAGGCAGTTATGAGCACCTTGAAAAGAAAAGATTATTATAGGAGTACATTCCTGCTTTTTCAGCTACTCAGTGGGTTGTTTGCAGGCTTAGGAGCTGGCCCATTTTGGTTCAACACCTGGGTAGCACTTGCTGATTGGTAGCTAAATGTAGCTACCAATCAGCAAGCGCTACCCAGGGTTCTGAACCAAAATGGATTCCTAAGCTTAGAGTCCTGCTTTTTCAAATAAAGATAGCAAGAGAATGAAGAAAAAATTATAATAGGAGTAAATTAGAAAGTTGCTTAAAATTGCATGCTCTATCTGAATCATGAAAGAAAAACCGCTCCAAACTTCATATGCCAACACAGGTAGACTGTTTGTCCCTCTTTAGCAATTGAAGATATATATCAATTGTATTTTTCTTTTTTAATTTATATATAAAATAACTTTCTAATTTACTTTAATCTTCAAATTTGATTTGTTCTAATGGAATTCTTTGTTTAAAGCTAGGTAGGCTCATAAGCTAATTTCTAAGCCCATGAAGGTTGCCTTTTATCTCAATACATTTTGACAGTTTTCCGCAGCTAGACAGCGCTAGTTCATGTGTGTCATATAGATAGCATTGTGCTCACTCTTGTGGAGTTATTTATAAGTCAGCACTAATTGGCTAAAATGTATGTCTGTCAAAAGGACTGAGATAAGGGGGAAATGAACTTCACGAACCCAGCAGTTGCCCTCATCTCCCCACTAATATCAGTCTCACCTTTGCAGTCCCCATCTCCTGTTTCCCATCCTCCTAGCCATCTAGATTGTAAGTTCCCATGGGAATAGGGCCCTCAATTCCCCCTGTATTTGTCTTTACAATTTTGTCTTTTATTGTATTGTTTTTCTGTTGTACTTCTATCCTTGTACCCATGGGCAGCGCTGCGGAATCTGCTGACGCTTTATAAATAAAGAATAAAAATAATAATAATAAAGTCTGCAGAGGCTTAGATACAAGGTAATCACAGAGGTAAAAAGTACATTAATATAACAGTGTTGGTTGTGCAAAACTGGGGAATGGTAAATACAGGGATTATCTATCTTTTTAAACAATAACATTTTTGGTGTTTATTATCCCTTTAAACTATCAAAGCCAGCTATTTCCAGTACAAAAGTAAATCCAAAGGAGCAAGTTTTGATATATTTTGTACTCTACAATGGCATAACAAGTCTGCTAAAAATGCTCTGGTCTTTTGGGGAAGTTTTAGTCTGAAATGCCCTGTCCTTAAGGGATTGATCATTTTTCAATTGTTTATAAGCAGCCAAGTATGCACTCCCAATGTATCCAGCCTTTCGATCTTTTACAACTGTAGTATTCTCCAGAGCATACCCCAAGCTCCATAAAATTCACACCAAGCACAATGAAGCTGCACTATCAAAGGTATAGAAGTTTTATTTCAGCAAAAACAAGAGCAACGTTTCAGGGCTCCTGCCCCTTTTTTAAGTACTTGAGAAAGGCTTTATCTATGTATGGCCCTGGGACAGATTCTTACTGTTCACCTTGCTTATAAATTTTTGCGCCTAAAATTTTCACATGAGCACGCAAGTGTGTGGTAAACCTGGCGCATATTTATTTGTCAAGTTCACTTGCCATTTTTTCACTTACACACATAGGGGCCTATCTATCAAGCTCCGAAAGGAGCTTGACGGCCCGTGTTTCCGGCGAGTCTTCAGACTCGCCAGAAACAGCAGTTATGAAGCAGCGGTCTAAAGACCGCTGCCCCATAACCCTGTCCGCATGCTCTGATGAGGCGGACAGGAATCGCCGGAATTCAAACCGATCGAGTACGCAGGGGGCGGTGTTGCACCAGCAGCTCTTGTGAGCTGCTGTTGCAATGTTAAATGCGGAGAGCGTATTGCTCTCCGCATTCAGCGATGTCTTGCGGACCTGATCCACACTGTCGGATCAGGTCCGCAAAACATTTCTTAAATATGCCTCATAGGCAGCACGCATCTAATAGAAACAGATTTTCGCGCCAAAAGTCATGCTTTTAGAATTTAAAACATGCGCCTTTGTTGGCAGGACATCAACGGGCCTTTTTTGCATTTAAATTAGCATTGGGAATTGCGCACTTTGACCGTTACTGAGTGCTTAACTAGGCTGCTTTTGCTTAGTGCTTGCATATCAATCAATCTAATGATGTTTCTATGTGTACTAATGCACCTACTATCTCCTCCTTGCAGATGCATACCACCAGCAATGAAAAAGTTTATTTCTACTGCCATTTTGAAGGTCCTGGCTGACCTACCACCTTCAAATAAACAATTAAAGTTCAGTTCAGATTTTACCTTCTACTAGTAATATAAGTACTAACTTACAAAATACTGAAGTATCTTCAAACAATAAGTATTTCTCTAACAGTGAGGCTCCCTCATTGGACATAGAACCTGATAATTCCTCCTTTTTATTTAAAATAGAACATATCCGTTCTCTTTTAAAGGAAGTCTAGTAGTCAGATAGTAATTATAACTGCAGCAAACACCATGGACCAGATTACGAGCGGACTGCAAACGTACACGCAAGGGAAAAGAGGTTTATTGCAGGGGTTTGCGCTCATCGTGCTTACCGCTTTTATTACGAATTGAAAGTAAAAACGATTTACGCTAGGATGATTATGGCGACTAGTTAACTGCTTCACGAAACAAAAAAGTGTCACAAAACACATCAAAAATAAATTACAAAGTACAGTTACACTCATAATAACACCATCTAATAAAATTATTTTAAACAAATATTGTAAACAAAAGTTATAAGGGCTCAAAAATAAGATATTTCAGGAAAAGGGCTCTAACATACAGATACATACATACACTTCTAAAGATGTATATACAGTATCTCACAAAAGTGAGTACACCCCTCACATTTTTGTATATATTTTATTATATCTTTTCAGGGGACAACACTGAAGAAATGACACTTTGCTACAATGTAAAGTAGTGAGTGTACAGCCTGTATAACAGTGTAAATTTGCTGTCCCCTCAAAATAACTCAACACACAGCCATTAATGTCTAAACCGTTGGCAACAAAAGTGAGTACACCCCTAAGTTGAAATGTCCAAATTGGGTCCAAAGTGTCAATATTTTTTGTGGCCACCATTATTTCCCAGCACTGCCTTAAGCCTCTTAGGCATGGAGTTCACCAGAGCTTCACAGGTTTCCACTGGAGTCCTCTTCCACTCCTCCATGACGACATCACTGAGCTGGTGGATGTTAGAGACCTTGCGCTCCCCCACCTTCCGTTTGAGGATGCCTCACAGATGCTCAATAGGGTTTAGGTCTGGAGACATGCTTGGCCAGTCCATCACCTTTACCCTCAGCTTCTTTAGCAAGGCAGTGGTCATCATAGAGGTGTGTTTGGGGTCATTATCCTGTTGGAATACTGCCCTGGGGCTCAGTCTCCGAAGGGAGGGGATCATGCTCTGCTTTAGTATGTCACAGTACATGTTGGCATTCATGGTTCCCTCAATGAACTGTAGCTCCCCAGTGCCGGCAGCACTCATGCAGGCCCAGACCATGACACTCCCACCACCATGCTTGACTGTAGGCAAGACACACTTGTCTTTGTACTCCTCACCTGGTTGCTGCCACACACGCTTGACACCATCTGAACCAAATAAGTTTATCTTGGTCTCATTGGACAACAGGAAATGGTTCCAGTAATCCATGTCCTTAGTCTGCATGTCTTCAGCAAACTGTTTACGGGCTTTCTTGTGCATCATCTTTAGAAGAGGCTTCCTTCTGAGACGACAGCCATGCAGACCAATTTTATGCAGTGTGCGGTGTATGGCCTGGGCACTGACAGGCTGACCCCCCACCCCTTCAACCTCTGCAGCAATCCTGGCAGCACTTATACATATATTTCCCAAAGACAACCTCTCAATATGATGCTGAGTACATGCACTCAACTTCTTTGGGGGACCATGGAGAGGCCTGTTCTGATTGGAACCTGTCCTGTGAAACCGCTGTATGGTTTTGCCCATCGTGCTGCAGCTCAGTTTCAGGGTTTTGGCAATCTCTTATAGCATAGGCCATCTTTATTTAGAGCAACAATCCTTTTTTTTCAGATCCTCAAAACGTTCTTTGCCAAAAGGTGCCACGTCGAACTTCCAGTGACCAGTATGAGAGAGAGTGAGAGTGATAACAACAAATTTAACACACCTGCTCCCCATTCACACCTGAGACGAGTCACATGACACCGGGGAGGGAAAATGGCTAATTGGGCCCAATTTGGACATTTCCACTTAGGGGTGTAATCACTTTTGTTGCCAACGGTTTAGACATTAATGACTGTGTGTTGAGTTATTTTGAGGGGACAGCAAATTTTCACTGTTATACAGGTTGTACACTCACTACTTTACATTGTAGAAAAGTGCTATTTCTTCAGTGTTGTCACATAAAAAGATATAATAAAATATTTACAAAAATGTGAGGGGTGTACTCACTTTTGTGGGATACTGTATATGTGTACGTATGTATTTATGTATTTATATGTGTATATATGTATTTACAAACATATTATAATGCTCCAGGGATATTCCACTAACAGACCAAACTTAGCCAGTAGTCTTCTTATCCCGGCGTAAAGCTGGAATGATATGGGATATCCCAGAGCAGAGAAAGTTCGCAAAATGAGGTAAGCAGTACTCACAGTAGGCAGGGTAGACTTTGGCGGCAACAGGGAGGGAATCCAATGGTATGGCAGTTCAAGGGCAAACCAATAAAAAGGACCGGAAAGCAGGCAGGAATCAGCAACAAGGGAATCCAGTAATTTACAGTTCAGGGATAAACCAATAGAATGGTCAGGCAGGTAGAGTTCGGCAACAGTATAGCAATCCAATGATTCAAGGGTTAAACAGGTAGAGTGGTCAGACAGGCAGAGTTCAGCATCAGTATGGCAATCAAGTACTTTAAGGGTTAAGCAAGGGGGTTAAGCAAGCAGAGTAACACAGTCCAAAGAAAGCAGCAGCACTCACCAATTATGCAAAGACTTCCATCTTTATTGGGATATTCAAAGAATAAAAGACAACGTTTCAGACCTCTAGTCAATACATAAATGCAGGTAACACACCTTAATATAGGGATGGGGGTTAAAAAAACACACCTACGAATTAACTTTTTAACTGTTAAATCACAGATATTTCTACAGTGTAACCTGACTGAAAAGGGATGCGCCATCTAGTGACAAGCATACCAAAGTGCATATACATAAAATCAATTATACATTGTTGCAAAATGGCAACAGTACAGAATATCAAATACAGAAACTCATAGTTACAAATCCTATACAATTTAAAGAAAAACAGATAGGTCATATTCTTTATTCATTCCAATAGGAAACATAGTTTCCAGTTTATTAATCCAAAATACCTCCTTCTGTTTTAAAAAAAAGTTCTCTATCTCCTCCCCTTCTTGGTATACTAATGTGATCAATAATTTGAAACCTAAGTTGGCATATACTGTGACCTGCCTGAATAAAGTGTTCTGCTACTGGATTTTTGATCTTATTATTCCTAATATCAGACCTTAAATAATGGGTGTCCCTTAGATAATGGGTCCATAAAAGCTTTAAAAGCTTTACAAACAAATAAAAATGTCATTTTAAAATCTGCAGATAAGGGCGGAGCAACAGTTCTCCTTGACAAAGAATACTATGTGAAAGAAATGAAGTCCCAATTATCAGATGGTGAGGTTTACCATATAATCCTATTTTTAACATTGAAAAGGAAATTAAGAATAAGGTTTTATATGCCTTTTAAGAATGGCATCATTGGTAAAAAGGAAATTATGTTTCTATCTCGTGAATATGCACAAACACCTGTATTATACACCTTACCTAAGGTTCACAAAAGTTTACAGGCCCCCCCGGGTCGCCCTATTATCTCTAGTATGAATTATGTATGCTCCAACATTTCAATTTATTTAGATCATATTTTAAGACCTTTTGTAGAATTATCAAGCTCTTATATAAAGGACACAAGTAACTTTTTGGTCAAACTAAGTGATTTAAATATTACTACTGATAAAAGTATTTTGTACACACTAGATGTATCTAGTCTATACACCTCCATAACACATGCATCTGGCATAGGAGCAGTGAAAAAGGTTTTGCAACAATTCAGCACGTTTAATAGTTGTCAGATTGATTTTGTTTTAGAACTTCTTGAAATTGTGCTCAGATGTAACTATTTCTTATTCCAAGATGAATTTTACATTCAAAAGCAGGGTACGGCCATGGGGTCCAATGTCACCCCAACATACGCAAATATATTTATGAACATCTTTGAGGAGAAATTCGTTTTTGAGAATGATCTCTTCATTCTATGTGGCGCCACCTGGTGGCGCTACATAGATGATATATTTGGTGTGTGGTTGGGCGACATTGGATCCCTATGGGATTTTGTTAATCAGTTAAACAGTGCAACTACACATATTAAGTTTTCATTAAAACATAGTGAGGAAAGTATCGAGTTCTTGGATACTAAAGTTTATAAATCAGGTAATAATTCTGGAACAGATCTTTATACAAAATCTACAGATAAAAATAGCCTGCTTCATTTTGATAGCTTTCACCCAGAATCACTTAAGAGGTCATTGCCTCATAGTCAACTCCTTAGAGTGAGGAGAATTGTATCAGATGATAGTCTGGTTAGACAGAGACTGAACCAGATGGGTGATAAGTTTAAAGTGAGGGGTTACCCCACAGGGCTAGTTGACAAAGAGATTGAAGAAGTAGCAACATTGCCACGTAATAGTTTACTTGACACATCGAAACCTAAAGTTAAGATGAAGTCCAAGCAGGACCGTGTTGTTTTTGTTACAAAATTTAATGCATTAAGTAATGATATTAACTCTATTCTTGGGAAACACTGGCACATTTTGAGTAAATGTAATCCCCTTGTGACTGAATTTCAGTCAGGTTTTATGCCGGCCTACAAGAGAAGTAAGAACCTTAGGGATAGATTGATTAAGGCTGATATAGGCACTTCAAAAAGTACAGAATTATATCTCATAAAAAAATATGGGGTGCTATCCGTGTCTAGGCTGTGCGAGTTGTAACAGTATGGTAAAAGGTAAATATTTCTCCTGTTAAGTGTAGTCAGTCCACGGGTCATCCATTACTTATGGGATATTAACTCCTCCCCAACAGGAAGTGCAAGAGGATCACCCAAGCAGAGCTGCTATATAGCTCCTCCCCTCTACGTCATACCCAGTCATTCTCTTGCACCCAACTAATAGATAGGATGTGTGAGAGGACTGTGGTTATTAAACTTAGTTTTTATTTCTTCAATCAAAAGTTTGTTATTTTAAACGGCACCGGAGTGTGTTGTTTTTTCTCAGGCAGCATTTGAAGAAGAATCTACCTGAGTTTTGTGTATGATCTTAGCGGACGTAACTAAGATCCATTTGCTGTTCTCGGCCATTCTGAGGAGTGAGGTAACTTCAGAACAGGGGACAGCGGGCAGGTTCACCTGCAAAGAGGTATGTTGCAGTATATTATTTTCTAAGGAATGGAATTGACTGAGAAAATACTGCTAATACCGATATAATGTAAGTACAGCCTTAAATGCAGTAGTAGCAACTGGTATCAGGCTGATATGTATGTATGTTTACACTTAAGTATTTCTGGGGAATGGCACTTCTCTGGGTAAATACTGTATGCATATAACTTTTAGCCTAACTTGCAGTGTGAGCGACTAGCAGCAGGCTTTTTAATGACATTTCATAAATTAGATTTTAAACGTTTGCTGGCATGTTAAATCGTTTAATTATCTGAGGTACTTGGTGAAAAATTGTTTTGGGCGTTATTTTCCACATGGCTGTCGTTTGTTTTGAATTAAAACAGTTTACTGAGCTTCCCTCACTGTGGTATTGTGAGTGGGAGGGGCCTATTTTGGCGCTTTTACTACGCATTAGAAATTCAGTCACAGTCTGCCTTCTTCTCCCTGCATGATCCAGGACGTCTCTACAGAGCTCAGGGGTCTTCAAAACTAGTTTTGAGGGAGGTAATCATTCACAGCAGACCTGTGAGACTGTGCTTTGACTGTGATAAAAACGCTTATATTTTCAATTGTTATCCGTTTTTCTGATATTAAGGATTAATCATCCATTGCTAATGAGTGCAATCCTTTGCTAAATTTATGCATTTACTGTGAAAATTTGGTTTCTATAACTAATCCGGTTCATTGTTATTCAACTGTGACAGTTTTTGTGTGCTTCTTAAAGGCACAGTAACGTTTTTTATATTGCTTGCAAATTTATTTGAAAAGTATTTTCCAAGCTTGCTAGTCTAATTGCTAGTTTGTTTTAATATGTCTGACATAGAGGAATCTCTTTGTGCAATATGTTCAAAAGCCAATGTGGAGCCCAATAGAAATTTGTGTACTAATTGCATTGATGCTACTTTAAATAAAAGTCAATCTGTACATTTTAAGAAAATTTCACCAGACAACGAGGGGAAAGTTATGCCGACTAACTCTCCTCACGTGTCAGTACCTGCATCTCCCGCTCAGGAGGTGCGTGATATTGCGACGCCAAGTACATCAGGGCGGCCATTACAAATCACTTTACAAGACATGGCTAATGTTATGACTGAAGTTTTATCTAAATTACCAGAACTTAGAGGTAAACGCGACCATTCTGGGGTGAGAACAGAGTACGCTGATAATGTTAGAGCCATGTCTGATACTGCGTCACAAGTGGCAGAGCATGAAGACGGAGAGCTTCATTCTGTGGGTGACGGATCTGATCCAAATAGACTGGACTCAGACATTTCAAATTTTAAATTTAAGCTTGAAAACCTCCGCGTATTATTAGGGGAGGTATTAGCGGCTCTCAATGATTGTAACACGGTTGCAATCCCAGAGAAATTATGTAGGCTGGATAGATACTATGCGGTACCGGCGTGTACTGACGTCTTTCCTATACCTAAGAGACTTACAGAAATTATTACTAAGGAGTGGGATAGGCCAGGTGTGCCCTTTTCCCCCCCTCCTATATTTAGAAAAATGTTTCCAATAGACGCCACCACGCGGGACTTATGGCAGACGGTCCCTAAGGTGGAAGGAGCAGTTTCTACTCTGGCTAAGCGTACCACTATCCCGGTGGAGGATAGCTGTGCCTTTTCAGACCCAATGGACAAAAAATTAGAGGGTTACCTTAAGAAAATGTTTACTCAACAAGGTTTTATATTACAACCTCTCGCATGCATTGCGCCTGTCACGGCTGCGGCGGCATTTTGGTTTGAGTCTCTAGAGGAGACCATTAGCTCAGTTCCATTGGATGAAATCATAGACAAGCTTAGAGTCCTTAAGCTAGCTAATTCATTTATTTCTGATGCCGTAGTACATTTAACTAAGCTTACGGCTAAGAATTCCGGATTCGCCATCCAGGCGCGCAGAGCGCTGTGGCTAAAATCCTGGTCAGCTGATGTGACTTCTAAATCTAAATTGCTTAACATACCTTTCAAAGGGCAGACATTATTTGGGCCCGGTTTGAAAGAAATTATCGCTGACATTACTGGAGGTAAGGGACATGCCCTGCCTCAAGACAGAGCCAAACCAAGGGTTAGACAGTCTAATTTTCGTGCCTTTCGTAACTTCAAGGCAGGAGCAGCATCAACTTCCTCCGCTACAAAACAGGAAGGAACTGTTGCTCGTTACAGACAGGGCTGGAAACCTAACCAGACCTGGAACAAGGGCAAGCAGGCCAGAAAACCTGCTGCCGCCCCTAAGACAGCATGAAGTGAGGGCCCCCGATCCGGCAACGGATCTAGTAGGGGGCAGACTTTCTCTCTTCGCCCAGGCTTGGGCAAGAGATGTCCAGGATCCCTGGGCGTTAGAGATCATATCCCAGGGATATCTTCTGGACTTCAAAGCTTCTCCTCCCAAAGGGAGATTTCATCTTTCAAGGTTGTCAACAAACCAGACAAAGAAAGAGGTGTTTCTACGCTGTGTTCAAGATCTTTTGTTAATGGGAGTGATCCACCCGGTTCCGCGGTCGGAACATGGACAAGGGTTTTACTCAAATCTGTTTGTGGTTCCCAAGAAAGAGGGAACCTTCAGACCAATCTTGGATTTAAAGATCCTAAACAAATTCCTAAGAGTTCCATCGTTCAAAATGGAAACTATTCGGACAATCTTACCCATGATCCAAAAGGGTCAGTACATGACCACAGTGGATCTAAAGGATGCGTACCTTCACATACCGATTCACAGGGATCATTACCGGTACCTAAGGTTTGCCTTCCTAGACAGGCATTATCAGTTTGTAGCTCTTCCCTTCGGGTTAGCTACGGCTCCAAGAATCTTTACAAAGGTCCTGGGCTCTCTTCTGGCGGTACTAAGACCGCGAGGAATAGCGGTAGCTCCGTACCTAGACGACATTCTGATACAAGCGTCAAATTTCCAAACTGCCAAGTCTCATACAGAGTTAGTTCTGGCATTCCTAAGGTCGCATGGGTGGAAGGTGAACGTAGAAAAGAGTTCTCTATTGCCACTCACAAGAGTTCCCTTCTTGGGGACTCTTATAGATTCTGTAGAAATGAAAATTTACCTGACAGAGGACAGGTTAACAAAACTTCTAAATGCTTGCCGTGTCCTTCATTCCATTCAACACCCGTCAGTGGCTCAATGCATGGAGGTAATCGGCTTAATGGTAGCGGCAATGGACATAGTACCTTTTGCACGCCTGCATCTCAGACCGCTGCAATTGTGCATGCTAAGTCAGTGGAATGGGGATTACTCAGATTTGTCCCCTATGCTGAATCTGGATCAAGAGACCAGAGATTCTCTTCTATGGTGGCTTTCTCGGCCACATCTGTCCAGGGGGATGCCCTTCAGCAGGCCAGACTGGACGATTGTAACAACAGACGCCAGCCTGCTAGGATGGGGCGCTGTCTGGAATTCCCTGAAGGCTCAGGGATCATGGACTCAGGAGGAGAGTCTCCTTCCAATAAACATTCTGGAATTGAGAGCAGTTCTCAATGCCCTTCTGGCTTGGCCTCAGTTAGCAACTCTGAGGTTCATCAGGTTTCAGTCGGACAACATCACGACTGTGGCTTACATCAACCATCAGGGAGGGACAAGGAATTCCCTAGCGATGATGGAAGTATCAAAGATAATTCGCTGGGCAGAGTCTCACTCTTGCCACCTGTCAGCGATCCACATCCCAGGTGTGGAGAACTGGGAGGCGGATTTCCTAAGTCGCCAGACTTTTCATCCGGGGGAGTGGGAACTTCATCCGGAGGTCTTTGCCCAAATACTTCGACGTTGGGGCAAACCAGATATGGATCTCATGGCGTCTCGCCAGAACGCCAAGCTTCCTTGTTACGGGTCCAGGTCCAGAGACCCGGGAGCGGTCCTGATAGATGCTTTGACAGCACCTTGGACCTTCAAGATGGCTTATGTGTTTCCACCCTTCCCGATGCTTCCTCGTTTGATTGCCAGGATCAAACAGGAGAAAGCATCGGTGATTCTAATAGCGCCTGCGTGGCCACGCAGGACCTGGTATGCAGATCTAGTGGACATGTCATCCTGTCCACCTTGGTCTCTGCCTCTGAGACAGGACCTTCTAATTCAGGGTCCTTTCAAACATCAAAATCTAATTTCTCTGAAGCTGACTGCATGGAGATTGAACGCTTGATTTTATCAAAGCGTGGATTTTCGGAGTCAGTAATTGACACCTTAATACAGGCTAGGAAGCCTGTTACCAGGAAAATTTACCATAAAATATGGCGTAAATATTTACACTGGTGCGAATCCAAGAGTTACTCATGGAGTAAGGTTAGGATTCCTAGGATATTGTCTTTTCTACAAGAAGGTTTAGAAAAGGGTTTATCTGCAAGTTCTTTAAAGGGACAGATCTCAGCTCTGTCCATCCTTTTACACAAACGTCTGTCAGAAGTTCCAGACGTTCAGGCTTTTTGTCAGGCTTTGGCCAGGATTAAGCCTGTGTTTAAGTCTGTTGCTCCACCGTGGAGCTTAAACTTAGTTCTTAACGTTTTACAGGGTGTTCCGTTTGAACCCCTTCATTCCATTGATATCAAGCTGTTATCTTGGAAAGTTCTGTTTCTAATGGCTATTTCCTCGGCTCGTAGAGTCTCTGAGTTATCGGCTTTACATTGGGATTCTCCTTATCTGATTTTTCATTCAGACAAGGTAGTTCTGCGTACTAAACATGGGTTCTTACCTAAGGTAGTCACTAACAAGAATATCAATCAAGAGATTGTTGTTCCATCATTGTGCCCTAACCCTTCTTCAAAGAAGGAACGACTTCTACACAACCTAGACGTAGTCCGTGCCTTGAAATTTTATTTACAGGCAACTAAAGATTTTCGCCAAACATCTTCCCTGTTTGTAGTTTATTCTGGTCAGAGGAGAGGTCAAAAAGCATCTGCTACCTCTCTCTCTTTTTGGCTTCGTAGCATAATACGTTTAGCCTATGAGACTGCTGGACAGCAGCCTCCTGAAAGAATTACAGCTCATTCTACGAGAGCTGTGGCTTCCACGTGGGCCTTTAAGAATGAGGCCTCTGTTGAACAGATTTGCAAGGCTGCAACTTGGTCTTCTCTGCATACTTTTTCCAAATTTTACAAATTTGACACTTTTGCTTCTTCTGAGGCTGTTTTTGGGAGAAAGGTTCTTCAGGCAGTGGTTCCTTCTGTGTAAAGATCCTGCCTTTCCCTCCCGTCATCCGTGTACTTCTAGCTTTGGTATTGGTATCCCATAAGTAATGTATGACCCGTGGACTGACTACACTTAACAGGAGAAAACATAATTTATGCTTACCTGATAAATTCCTTTCTCCTGTAGTGTAGTCAGTCCACGGCCCGCCCTGTTTTTTATGGCAGGTCTTAAATTTAAATTAAATTCCAGTCACCACTGCACCCTATAGTTTCTCCTTTCTCGTTTGGTTTCGGTCGAATGACTGGGTATGACGTAGAGGGGAGGAGCTATATAGCAGCTCTGCTTGGGTGATCCTCTTGCACTTCCTGTTGGGGAGGAGTTAATATCCCATAAGTAATGGATGACCCGTGGACTGACTACACTACAGGAGAAAGGAATTTATCAGGTAAGCATAAATTATGTTTTTTACCATCCACGCACTGGCAAAAAATATAATATTAGGGGTTTATTCACATGTAACACTACCTTTGCCATATATATGATTAAATGCCCATGTGGGCGGAGCTATATCGGAGAGACCACTAGGATGGTCCGGGAGAGAACATAGGTCTGATATTAGGAATAATAAGATAAAAAATCCAGTAGCAGAACACTTTATTCAGGCAGGTCACAGTATATGCCAATTTAGGTTTCAAATTATTGCTCACATTAGTATACCAAGAAGGAGGTATTTTGGATTATTAAACTGGAAACTATGTTTCCTATTGGAATGAATAAAGAATATGACCTATCTGTTTTTCTTTAAATTGTATAGGATTTGTAACTATGAGTTTCTGTATTTGATATTCTGTACTGTTGCCATTTTGCAACAATGTATAATTGATTTTATGTATATGCACTTTTGTATGCTTGTCACTAGATGGCGCATCCCTTTTCAGTCAGGTTACACTGTAGAATAGTGATGTCGCGAACATAAAATTTTCGGTTCGCGAGCGGCGAACGCAAACTTCCGCAAATGTTCGCAAACGGGCGAACCGGCCGAACCGCCATAAACTTCAATAGGCAGGCGAATTTTAGGCATGCCGGAGGGGGATCCATGGCAAAACTCCCATGGAAAATTACATTGTTGATGCAGAGTCTGGTTTTAATCCATAAAGGGCATAAATCACCTAACATTCCTAAATTGTTTGGAATAACGTGCTTTAAAACATCAGGTATGATATTGTATCGATCAGGTAGTGTAAGGGTTATGCCCGCTTCACAGTGACAGACCAAACTCTAAATAGTTTCTAAATTTTGTCCTGAGTTTAGAAATACCCAATGTTTACATGTTCTTTGCTTTTTTTGCAAGTTATAGGGAAATAAATACAAGCAGCACTTTGCTATTTCAAAACCACTTTTTTTCAAAATGAGCGCTAGTTACATTGGAACCCTGATATCTGTCAGGAATACCTGAATATCCCTTGACATGTATATATATTTTTTTAGAAGACATCCCAAAGTATTGATCTAGGCCCATTTTGGTATATTTCATGCCACCATTTCACCGCCAAATGCGATCAAATAAAAAAAAATTGTTCACTTTTTCACAAACTTTTGGTTTCTCACAGAAATTATTTACAAACAACTTATGCAATTATGGCACAAATGGTTGTAAATGCTTTTCTGGGATCCCCTTTGTTCAGAAATAGCAGACTTATATGGCTTTGGCGTTGCTTTTTGGTAATTAGAAGGCTGCTAAATGCCACTGCGCACCACACGTGTTTTATACCCAGCAGTGAAGGGGTTAATTAGGGAGCATGTAGGGAGCTTGTAGAGTTAATTTTAGCTTAAGTGTAGTGTAGTAGACAAACCAAAGTATTGATCTAGGCCCATTTTGGTATATTTAATGCCACCATTTCACCGCCAAATGCGATCAAATTTAAAAAAAACTTAAATTTGTTCGCAATTTTAGGTTTCTCACTGAAATTATTTAAAAACAGCTTTTGCAATTATGGCACAAATGGTTGTAAATGCTTCTCTGGGATCCCCTTTGTTCAGAAATAGCAGACATATATGACTTTGACGTTGCTTTCTGGTAATTAGAAGGCCGCTAAATGCTGCTGCGCATCACACGTGTACTATGGCTAGCAGTGAAGGGGTTAATTAGGTAGTTTGTAGGGAGCTTGCAGGGTTAATTTTAGCTTTAGTGTAGAGATCAGCCTCCCACCTGGCACATCAGACCCCCTGATCCCTCCCAAACAGCTCCCTTCCCTCCCCCACCCCACAATTGTCCCCGCCATCTTAAGTACTGGCAGAAAGTCTGCCAGTACTAAAATAAAAGGTTTTTAAATTTATTTATTTTTTAATTTTTTTTAGCATATTTACATATGCTGTGGTGTAGCATCCCCCCTTAGCCCCCAACCTCCCTGATCCCCCCAAAACAGCTCTCTAACCCTCCCCATCTGCCTTATTGGCGGCCATCTTGGGTACTGGCAGCTGTCTACCAGTACCCAGTTTGCAAAAAAAAGTATTTTTTTCTGTTTTTATTTTTTTTTCTGTAGTGTAGCTTCCCCCCCCCCCCCACAGACCAACCCCCACCACCTGCCACACCAGATATAAGTGGTGTCACTGGGCAAGTGGGCACAGTATACGCTGTGAGCCTGACACACGCTGGCAGGCAGGCAACTGCAATTAGATTACACAGGAAGAAAAAAAAAGCAGACTGATGTTCTAGCCCTAAAAAGGGCTTTTTGGGGTGCTGTCCTTACAGCAGAGATCAGATGAGTCCTTCAGGACTGTAGTGGACACTGAATACACTAGCCTAGCTATCGATTTCCCTATTAAATCAGCAGCAGCTACACTGTCCCTCCTCTCACTAAGAAAGCAGCTTCCGAATGAATCTAAAATGGATGCTGTCCAGGAGGTGGGAGGGTCTGGGAGGGAGGGTCTGCTGCTGATTTGCTGGAATGTGTCTGCTGACTGTGAAATACAGAGTCAAAGTTTACTCAATGATGACGAATAGGGGGCGGATCGAACATTGTATATGTTCGCCCGCCGTGGCGAACGCGAACAAGCTATGTTTGCCGGGAACTATTCGCCGGCGAACTATTCACGACATCACTACTGTAGAAATATCTGTGATTTAACAGTTAAAAAGTTAATTGGTAGGTGTGGTTTTTTAACCCCCATCCCTATATTAAGGTGTGTTACCTGCATTTATGTATTGACATGACTAAGGACTAGAGGTCAGAAACATTGTCTTTTATTCTTTGAATATCCCAATAAAGATGGAAGTCTTTGCATTATTGGTGAGTGCTGCTGCTTTCTTTGGACTGTGTTACCATTTTGGGGTTTTGTTTGGTACCTAAACAGCCTGCACCACCCATCAATCTTTGTGCTGTACCACTTGGATTGTAAGCAAGTAGAGTAGTCAGACAGGCAGAGTTCAATAATGTTATGGCAATCCAGTACTTTAGGGGTTAAGCAAGCAGAGTAGTCAGACAGGCAGAGTTCAGTACCGGATATAGAACAAAGCACTCACTGTGTCCAAACTTCATCAGACCAACAGTGCAGCAAAAATCTTGTAGTAGGTAGTAGGGTATGTGCACTCTCACAAACCAGTAGTCAAATGCCAGGGTGCCAAGATGAATATGTGAAGTCAACTTCCCTAAGAAATAAATTAAGTTTGGACACTTTACAAGACAAGTGAGTGCTTTGTTCTATATCCAGTATTTACATTCATCTTAGCACCCTGGCATTTGACTACCGGTTTGTGAGAATGCACTTAATCTACTACATATATATATATATATATATATATATATATATATATATATATATATATATATATATATATATATATATATATATATATTTAAGCATATAGAGCTGCACTCTCTTGTTTGACTCTTTGAATCAAACAGTAGCCAAATTTCTTGATGACCATCTCAATATTGTGTAAATGTCTTGCCGTCATATATTAAGTGACTTTATCACCTCATTATTAGGGGATATAGAAATATCTGAGGGGAAATGCTATTCGTAACACTTGATGTATCAAACCTGTACACATGTATACCACATGAGGAGGGAATATTGGCAGTTAAAGGGACAGTCAAGTTCATGTTTCAAATAGGGCATGTAATTTTAAACAACTTTCCAATTTACTTTTATCACCAATTTTGCTTTGTTCTCTTGGTATTCTTAGTTGAAAGCTAAACCTAGCAGGTTCATATGCTAATTTCTAAGACCTTAAAGGCCACCTCTAATCTAAATGCATTTTGATAGTTTTTCACCCCTCGAGGGCATTAGTTCACGCACGTGAATTAGCTCGTGCATGTAAATTTACCATGGAGACAGCTCTGATTGGCTTAAATGCAACTCTGTCAAAATAACTGAAATAAGGGGGCAGTCTTCTGAGGCTTAGATACAAGGTAATTACAGAGGTAAAATGTTTATCATAATGTTGGTTATGCAAAACTGGGGAATGGGTAAATAAGGGATTATCTATCTTTTAAAAAAAAAAAATCTGGTGTTGACTGTCCCTTTAAGGAATTGTTAACAGAAAACACTAAATACAAAGGCCCTCCTATAGAACATTTTGCCCTATCATTGCATTTTGTATTGCATAAAAACTAGTTTAAGTTTTAGAAGGAAATTTATTTGCAGAAAATGGGTATTGCAATGGGCTCACGGGTAGCCTCCAGTTATGATAATATATTTATGTACTTTTATGAGCAACAATATATTCTTAAGAACCCTGTTTTTTTTTTTTTTAAACGGAAGGGGATACAGACGCTTTATAGATGACTAGTCCTAAAGCCTGTGTACATGGCCATTTTTTGTAGTACAGCGGTCCTACCACTTGCTCTCTCTCTCCCCCTCTCTTTTGCCATTTCTCTCTCCCCCCTCTCTTATGCGCTTTCTCTCCCTCTCTCTTTTGTGCTCTCTCTCTCCCCCTCTCTTTTGCTCTCTCTCGCCCCCTCTCTTTTGATCTCTCTTTCTCTCCCTCTCTTTTGCTCTCTCTCTCTCTCCGACCTCTCTTGCTCTCTCTCTTCCCCCTTTCTTTTAAGCTCTCTCTCTCCCCCTCTCTTTTGCTCTCTTCTCTCCCCCCTCTCTCCCTCTCCCCCTCTCTTTTGCTCTCTTTCTCTCTCCCCCTCTCCCCCCTCTCTTTTGCTCTCTCTCTCCCCCCCTCTCTTTTTCTTTCTCTCTCCCCCCTCTTTTGCTCTTTCCCCCTCTCTTTTGCTCTCTTTCTCCCCCCCTCTCTCTCCCTCTACCCCTTATCTTTTGCTCTCTTCCCCCTCTCTTTTGTTCTCCCCCCTCTCTTTTGCTCTCTCCCCCCTCTCTTTTGCTCTCTCTCCCCTCTCTTTTGCTCTTTCCCCCTCTTTTGCACTCTCTCCTCCCTCTATTTTGCTATGTCTCCCCCCTCTTTTGCTCTCTCTCCCCCCTCGTTTGCACTCTCTCACACTCTTTTGTGCTGTCTCAGGCCACACCCACTTCCACCCAGCCATGCCCACCCCACCCCTTCCCGCCCCATCATTGCACTCCAGTCAGCCACGTCCCCTCATCACGGCGGTCCCGGCCATGCCCACCCAACCCATTTCTGTCTGGCCATGCCCCATTATGGCACTCCCGCTGGACACGCCCCTTCATCACAGCCGCTCCACCCGACCACGCCCCCGGCCATGCCCCCCGCAACGGCCTCTTTTGCACACACTCTCTGCTCTGCTGTCAGATTCTAAAGGCCAGGTATGTTTGTCCTTGTGTAGTCTCTAGACTGCATCTGACTAACATACCTGGCCTTTTATTATATAGGATGTGTTTTTTGTATGGTATGGCACTAATGAGGTACACATGCAGCAGGGTGGAGGGCAACATGCACTGTTCACCTGGACAGCACACAAATAGTGACTCAGGACAGCACTATTCATGTTCCTCCCTACACACCCTGCAGAATGTGTAACTCATAAGTGTCCAGGAAAACATGGCAAAGGTGGCAACCCTACACAGTGTCACACATTGTATATATCATTTGAAAGACATACACTTGAGGAAAAACTGTAATTTTCTTATGGCAGATGAGACGTATGCCGCTCCATACAATTTACTGCTCGTTGTGCTCCAAATGTAAAAAACTTATAACTTATAAAAAAAAATGAAGAAACGCACTAACATTTCATACTGCACTACAACAATATGTTCTCCTCGGAGCATCCAAATCATGTGTCATATACTGTCAAAGTTGCTCATGAGGACAATTGGGCACAAAAACTGCAGTAGGTGTATCTTGTTTATATATCACCTGCTCGTTATCACAGAGAATTGGAATGCATATGACACACAATATGGATGCTGTGCTCCAGGGAGAATATAGTGTGGTGGCACTGTTCTTAGTTTTTGTGATACAGGTATCCTTTTGTTTAAGTGAGAAGGTATCTTGCTAATTTTAGTGTGTTTAACACTTTTATGAAATGTGTAACTGAGTGATTTGATGTTCACCAGGAAGAGGTGGTATTTGTACATAGCAGTTTTATTTTTATTTTTATCCTATCACATGATGTTTGTAGCAAACATCCTCTACTGAGCATGGGCAAGAAACTGATTGGAGCTAGTGCATGTGTCTTCTAGCAATCACTTACAAAGGGAACGGTCCCCCTTACTGTAGCCTTGTGTAGCTGTGACAGGAAGTAATAAACCCTGCACAAATAAAATTAAAATAAAAGGTGTAAAATCCTTTTTAAATGATGAATAATACATATTGCAATTATTTACATTAAGTATAATCCACTGCTAAGTGCTTTTTTTATTACAGCAATCAGAGTGTTTTATATCCTGTTAAATGTCATTTATCACAACACAGACTCAAATGGCCAGTTCATCAATGTGTATGGTGTAAAAACACACATACATTATAGGGCAAATGTATGAGGGCATCTGACCATCACACCTATATTAGCTTGCTGGATATCACATTTTCAAACCATGGGCATAGATATGGTGTTGCCCCCACCCTTTGCAACTATAACAGTCACCACTGCTATTTGAAGGCTTCCACAAGAGTGGCTTGCAATCTGTGTTCCAATTAATTCCAAAAATATTCAGTGGTGTTGAGGTTGAGGCTCTTTAAAGGCCACTCGAGTTTCCTACAGCAAACCATGTCTTCATGGAACTTGCTTTTGGCACAGGAGCACGGCTATGCAAGAGCAGGAAAAAATCCTTCCCTAAACTGCTGCCACAAAGTTTTTTTGTATCCTGATGACTCTTCACTGAAACTAAGGGCCTAAACCATGAAAAACAGCCCAATACCATTATCCCTCTACCATCAAACTAACCTAATGAGGTCTGGTTATGCCCCTGTGCCTAACCCTGTAGACACAGGGGTGTAACTAGATTTCATGAGGTCTTAGGGTAAAAGCTGTGACATGACCGCTATTTTAACAGCCCCCTTTTCAAAGCACTACAAACTCTTCTTTGGCATATCTGACTAATAAAAGCCACCTATTTTCCACAGAATTAGAAATGCTTTTTTATGACTGCAAGTCATGCTTCTCTGTTGGTAAGTCTGTGCCAGAGGATATGCAACATTTCTGTACAAATATGGTGGTACAGTGGTGCCCATCTTGGAGACCCTGCCACAATAATTGTAAAGACAACTCCATACACTTTCCTTACACTGTGAGCCCTGTTTTGCAGAGAGGATCAGCCCTGTTTTGTAAGATGGGGTCACTAGAAGTGTGACCATAGTCTCAGTTCTAGTAGGAAGAGTGAAGCATGATCCATCACTCTAGCGAACACATTTCCACTGCCAACCCTTGGCATTGCACATGTTGCTGTGAGTCTTTTGTATAGCTGCTTGGCGATGGAAACCCATCGTGTGCTCATGTTGCCAGAGGCAGTTTGGAACTCTGTAGTGAGTAAACAGATGATTTTTAATGCACTATGCCCTTCAGCACTTGGCGCCCCCACTCATTGAGTTTTTGTGGTCTACCACTTCATGCCACGTTTAAGGTTACTGAGCTCTTTAGTATGACCCATTGTACTGCCAATGCGTTCTTATTGAGATTTCATGGCAATGTGCTAAAATGTATGCACCTGTTAGCAATGGGAGTGGTCCACATACATTTGACCATACAGCTTTTTAAATCTGTCTATAATGGACTTATCCGTGTTATGTCATTATGAAATGTGAAACATCTTAAGCTAAAGTCTAGATAGTTCAAGAGATTGAGGACCTACCTGGTTCCCTCTCAAGCCTTTTAATGTTTTTCTTTGTACTCATGTATTAGAGTCCATTCAGAAAGTTCCAAAACGTGGAGTTGATACCTGTATATAGAAAATTCCAGGATTTATTAAACTTAAGCACTTGGTTGCAACAAAGAGAAGCACAATTGTATATGTATATATACAGTATCATACCTCCACAGCAGCGCTTGAGGTTTTAAACGCTTACAATTTTGAATAGGGTTAAAGGAACATGAAACTCAACTTTTTTGTTTCATGATTTAGATAGAAAATACCATTTTAAACAACTTTTCATTTTATTTATATTATCTAATTTGCTTAATTCTCTTGGTATCCTTTGTTGAAGGAGCATCAATCCACTACTGGGAGCTAGCTAAAAGCCAATGACAAGAGGCATATATGTGCAGTCACCAATTAGCAGCTTCTGAGTCTACCTAGGTATGCTTTTCAACAAAGGGTACAAAAAGAACAAAACCTATGCAATAAACAACATTGGAAAGTTGTTTATAATGGTATGCTCTATCTGAATCATGAAAGAAAGAAAAAATGGTTTCATGTGCCTTTAATGAATGTTGCCAAAATTTAAGATGTGTGTTCTGTACATTTAAAGTACATTTTTCTAGTTATTTTTAAAGGGACAGTATACACCAAATTTCATATAGCTGAATGTAATAGACACTACTATAAAGAATAATATGCACAGATACTTATCTAAAAATCCAGTATTAAACCTTTTAAAAACGAACCCCCCTCCCTCCCTTCCTCTGCATATGAAAAGACCCTTTACACAAACAGGAGTAGGTATACATCAATATTCTCCTAAAACTTTGGGGCTTGGTTAGGAGACTGAAAATCAGCACAATGTTATTTAAAAATAAGAAAACTATACATTTTTACAAAAACACACCCAGATGGGCAATATAAATTAATCATCTACAAAACATTTATGCAAAGAAAAATCTAGTGTATAATGTCCCTTTAAGATAGTTAAAGGGACATAATACTCATATGCTAAATCACTTGACACTGATGCAGTATAACTGTAAAAATCTGACAGGAAAATATCACCTGAGCATCTCTATATAAAAAGGAAGATATTTTACCTCACAATCTCCTCAGCCCAGCAGAGTAAGTTCTGTGTAAAAAGTTATACTCAGCTGCTCCCAGCTGCAGGTAAACATAAAAAAAAATGAAGAAATGAACAGCAGCCAATCAGCATCAGCAGTGCTGAGGTCATGAACTCTTCATCACTCTGTGATCTCATGAGATTTGACTTAACTCTCATGAGATTTCATAGTAAGCTTCCTTTACCTGATTGGTGAAATAATATGAGAGTGCACGATGCTAGTCCCTTCAGATGTCCCAGGACAGACACACTAAAATGCTGCTTAGAAATCCTTTACAATGGGAGGTGGCTACTGAGGAACTTTTGAGGTAAAATATCTTTCTTTTTTACATAGAGATGTTCAGGAGATATTTTCTAGTCAGCTTTTTACAGCTATGCTGCATCACTTTCAAGTGTTTAAACATTTGGGTATTATGGCCCTTTAATTTTGAAAAAAGGCTTTTCTACAATCATCTACAGAATAAAACAGCTGAATAGTTTTGATTACTATCTCTATGAAAGGATAAAATGTTTGCAGTATTTAAAAGGGGTATATTCTAATCCATTAGACGCATATGAAAAGTACTGTGCATGAGTTTTTGCAGGTTTTCACGTTCATCACCATGGTTGCAGGAGTTTTCATATGATTTTTGTATTTACATGTTTACACCTTTTTACCCAGAAATATTACAGGAATATTTTGTGTGGTTCAGGCTACTTGTCTAATTCAAACAATGCAGTTCTAATGGATTGGAATGCCATTAGTGTTGCTAGTTGTCCACCACAAAAATACTTAACAGCCTGTAGCTGATTGGACAGTGATGGTAGGTAGGGTCAGACAATGGTCCCACAAAATTCTGTTTATATACACACATATATATATATATATATATATATATATATATATATATATATATATATATATATATATATATATATATATATTAAAGGGACACTCAAGTCAAAATAAAATGTTATTACTTAGATAGAGCATTCAGTTTTAATACACTTTCCAATTTATTATCAAATTTTTATATGCAGATTTTCTGGGATATAAGATCCAACTGAGCATGTGCAGAAGCTCACAAGGTATACGTATACTAGTTTGTGATTGGCTGATGTATGTCACATGATACAGGAGGCTGGAAAATAGAAGAAAAAATAAATTTGTCGGAAAAAAAAATCTACTGCTTATTTGAAATTCAGAGTGTTATTGGCTTGTCTTTTTATTATGCAATTCTACTGCATTGAGTGTTCCTTATTAAGGCCACTTGGACTCATTTTGTGCCAATTGCATATGAAAAATTTAACACTAAGAAGATTAACAAGAATTTCTGTATGATCCTGAATTTGTGAGCATCAAAACAATATGAGCCGTTTAATATTTCAGGCATAGATAGATTTTTTATCAGTCTGCATATGCCAAGTATAATAAAGCTGAATGTAAAGGTAACGGTGTGATGAGGCTGCCACCTAGTGGTTTTAAAGTAAAGGTTAAATGATTGTTTAGTCTAAAATTCCAAATGGTCTCAACTAGTGGGATAGTAGATTTCTTTTAACAACTAACATTAATATTTATTTTCTCTTGATTGTTTTAATAATTCATTTTAAAGGTGTTCTCTTGAGCTTTGCAGGGCATTTGAGACTACAGTTCCTTGCCCAAAATTGAAAAGGAGGGGGATCTTTTAATGTTTAACACTTGCATCCAATATCTATATTCTTCTATATGGCTCATTTGTATCATCTGATTGCCTGTGATTGGTTTCATAAAACGATCATGCTTGATTGTTTTTTTCATATTTCAATTAAAGTGACATTGTAAAATAAAATAATCTGTATGCCCTAATTTGTTAAATCATTAACACTTTTGCAATTATAGTATTCTAGAATAAATAATGCAAAAAGTACTGATTGGAAGTTTTGCAGCTTCTTACCAGAATACATCCAGTATGATGAAAGCAAAGAATGATATGCTTTAACCCTTTAACTACTGAGCCATTTCCACCCATGTGCTGAGCTGTTCTGTAGTTTTTAGATACTGCTTGAATTTAGGCCCTACTCTAGGTACTTTTTTTATCGAGAAGCCCACGCATATTATCTTTTCTTTCTTGTAATTGGCAAGAGTCCATGAGCTAGTGACATATGGGATATACAATCCTACCAGGAGGGGCAAAGTTTCCCAAACCTCAAAATGCCTATAAATACACCGCTCACCACACCTACAATTCAGTTTTACAAACTTTGCCTCCTATGGAGGTGGTGAAGTAAGTTTGTGCTAAGATTTCTACGTTGATATGCGCTTCTCAGCATTGTTGAAGCCCGATTCCTCTCAGAGTACAGTGAATGTCAGAGGGACGTGAAGGGAGTATCACTTATTGAATACGATGATTTCCCTAACGGGGGTCTATTTCATGGGTTCTCTGTTATCGGTCGTAGAGATTCTACCTCCCTTTTCAGATCGACAATATACTCTCAAATTACCATTACCTGTACTAATAACTGTTTCTGTACTGGTTTGGCTATCTGCTATATGTGGATGGGTGTCTTTTGGTAAGTATGGTTTTTATTACTTAAGGCACCCCAGCTATGGTTTGGCACTTTATGCATTTATATAAAGTTCTAAATATATGTATTGTACTTATATTTGCCATGAGTCAGGTTCATGTATTTCCTTCTGCAGACTGTCAGTTTCATATTTGGGGAATATAAATATCTTTTAAAAATGAAATTTATTTCTTACCTGGAGTTTAGTCTTTTTTTTCAATTGACTACTTCTTACAAATTGCGGGTGGTAATAGGCCCGCGGTTGCGACAAATGCTAAACTTTATTGTGTCATTTTTGGCGCGAAATTTTTTTGGCGCGAAAAAGTACGTCTATGACGCAAGTTCGTCATTTCCGGCGTCATACTTGAGCCGAGACCTTTCACACGATTGCATCATTAGTGACGCGAGTGTGTCATTTCCGGTTTCCAAACTTTTTCATTATTTCAATACCCCATTGATGTTTGCCTCTTGATTTTTTCTCTATCAGAGGGCTATGCTATTTGCATTTTTTCCCATTCCTGAAACTGTCATATAAGGAAATAGATAATTTTGCTTTATATGTTGTTTTTTCTCTTACATTTTGCAAGATGTCTCACTTTGACCCTGCCTCAGAAGCTTCTGATGGAACATTGCTGCTTGACCTCGGTTCTACCAAAGCTAAGTGCATTTGTTGTAAAGTTGTAGAAATTATATCGCAGAATGTCATTTGTAATAGTTGTTTTGATAAACTTTTACATGCAGATAATGTGTCCATCAGTAATAGTACATTGCCAGTTGCAGTTCCTTCAACTTCTAATGTGCATAATATACCTGTAAATTTTAAAGAATTTGTTTCTGATTCTATTCTGAAGGCTTTGTCTGCATTTCCACCTTCAAATAAATGTAATAGGTCTTTTAAAACTTCTCATTTAGTTGATGAAATTTCAAATGACCAACATTATGATAATTTATCCTCTTCTGATGAGGATCTATCTGATTCAGAAGATCCTCCTCAGACATTGACACTGACAAATCGACTTATTTATATAAAATTGAGTATATGCGTTCTTTATTAAAAGAAGTGTTAATTACTTTGGATATTGAGGTAACCAGTCCTCTTGACGTTCAGTCTAATAAACGTTTAAATTCTAAGGAATGGAATAAGCCAGTTACTTCTTTTATTCCTTTTTTAGGTTTAAAAAATTGTATCCTTTTGCCAGCAAAATTTATAGAGGTTTGGGAAAAGATCCCCAACATTGATGGGGCTATTTCTACTCTTGCTAAACGTACTACTATTCCTATGGAAGATAGTACTTCCTTTAAGGATCCTTTAGATAGGAAGCTTGAATCTTATCTAAGGAAGGCCTATTTATATTCAGGTCGTCTTTTCAGATCTGCAGTTTCTTTGGCTGATGTTGCGGCTGCATCAACTTTCTGGTTTGAGAATTTAGCACAACATGAATTGGATTCTGACATATCTAGCATTATTTGCTTACTGCAACATGCTAATCATTTTATTTGTGATCCATGTCTTTAGCTTTATTAGCTAGAAGAGCTTTGTGGTTTAAATCTTGGAATGCTGTATGACATCTAAATCTAGATTACTATCTCTTTCTTTCCAAGGTAATAATTTATTTGGTTCTCAGTTGGATTCTATTATTTCAACTGTTACTGGGGGAAAGGGAGTTTTTCTGCCTCAGGATAAAAAGCCTAAGGGTAAATCTAAGGCTTCTAACCATTTTCGTTCCTTTCGTCAGGAACAAAAAAACTCTATCCTCCCCCCAAGGAATCTGCCTCCAATTGGAAACCTTCCTCAAATTGGAATAAATCCAAGCCTTTTAGGAAACCAAAGTCAGCCCCTAAATCCGCATGAAGGTGCGGCCCTCATTCCAGTTCAGCTGGTAGGGGGCAGATTAAGGTTTTTCAAGGATATTTGGATAAAATCTGTCCAAATTTTCAGAGCATTGTCTCTCAAGGGTATCGAATAGGATTCAGAGTAAGACCTCCTGTGAGAAGATTTTTTCTCTCACGTATCCCAGTAAATCCAGTAAAAGCTCAGGCTTTCCTGAAGTGTGTTTCAGACCTGGAGTCTTCAGGGGTAATCATGCCAGTTCCTCTTCTGGAACAAGGTTTGGGGTTTTATTCAAATCTATTCATTGTTATGTTAGAGTACCAACTTTCAAGATGGTGACTATAAGGACTATTCTGCCTTTTGTTCAGCGAGGACATTATATGTCCACAATAGACTTGCAGGATGCATACCTTCATATTCCGATTCATCGAGAACATTTTCAGTTTCTGAGATTCTCTTTTCTAGACAAGCATTACCAATTTGTTGCTCTTCCATTTGGCCTAGCAACCGCTCCAAGAATCTTTTCAAAGGTTCTGGGTGTCCTACTCTCTGTAATCAGAGAATAGGGTATTGCGGTGTTTCCTTATTTGGACGATATCTTGGTACTAGCTCAATCTTTACGTACTGCAGAATCTCACACGAATCAACTAGCGTTGTTTCTTCGGAAACATGGTTGGAGGATCAATTTACCAAAAAGTTTCTTGATTCCTCAGACAAGGGTCACCTTTTTAGGCTTCCAGATAGATTCAGTGTCCATAACTCTGTCTCTAACAGACAAGAGACGTTTAAAATTGGTTGCAGCTTTCCGGCACCTTCAGTCTCAGTCATTCCCTTCAGTGGCTATGTGCATGGAAGTTTTAGGTCTCATGACTGCAGCATCGGACGCGATCCCCTTTGCTCGTTTTCACATGAGACCTCTTCAGCTTTGTATGCTGAATCAATGGGGCAGGGATTATACAAAGATATCACAATTAAATATCCTTAAATCCCAATGTACGACACTCTCTGACATGGTGGATAGATCACCATCGTTTAGTTCAAGGGGCTTCTTTTGTTTGGCCAACCTGGACTGTGTTCACAACAGATGCAAGTCTTTCAGGTTGGGGAGCTGTTTGAGGTTCTCTGACGGCACAAGGGGTTTGGAAATCTCAAGAGGCGAGATTTCCAATAAATATTTTAGAACTCAGTTTTGGCCTCTGTTAAGAGAGAACCGTTCATTTGTTTTCAGACAGACATTATCACAACAGTGACATATGTCAATCGTCAGGGTGGGACTCACAGTCCCCAAGCTATGAAAGAAGTATCTCAAATACTTGTTTGGGCGGAATCCAGCTCCTGTCTAATCTCTGCGGTGCATATCCCAGGTGTAGACAATTGGGAAGCGGATTATCTCAACCGCCAGACTTTACATCCAGGGGAGTGGTCTCTCCATCCAGATGTTTTTTCTCAGATTGTTCAGATGTGGGGTCTTCCAGAGATAGATCTCATGGCCTCTTATCTAAACAAGAAACTTCCCAGATACCTGTCCAGGTCCAGGGATGTTCAGGCGGAAGCAGTGGATGCACTGTCACTTCCTTGGTGTTATCATCCTGCTTATATCTTCCCGCCTTTAGTTCTCCTTCCAAGAGTGTTTTTCAAAATCATCATGGAACAATCATTTGTGTTGTTGGTAGTGCCAGCATGGCCACACAGGTTTTGGTATGCGGATCTGGTTCGGATGTCCAGTTGCCCGCCTTGGCCACTTCCGTTACGGCCAGACCTACTATCTCAAGGTCCATTTTTCCATCAGGATCTCAAATCATTAAATTTGAAGGTATGGAAATTGAATGCTTAGTACTAAGTCATAGAGGTTTCTCTGACTCAGTGATTGATACTATGTTACAAGCTCGTAAATCAGTCTCTAGGAAGATTTATTATAGAGTCTGAAAGACTTACATTTCATGGTGTTCTTCTCATAAATTCTCCTGGCATTCTTTTAGAATTCCTAGATTTTTTCAGTTTTTTCAGGATGGTTTGGATAAAGGTTTTGTCTGCAAGTTCCTTGAAAGGACAAATCTCCACTCTTTCTGTTTTATTTCACAGAAAGATTGCTATACTTCCTGATATACACTGTTTTGTACAGGCTTTAGTTCGTATTAAGCCTGTCATTAAATCAATTTCTCCTCCTTGGAGTCTTAATTTGGTTCTGAAAGCTTTACAGGCTCCTCCATTTGAGCCTATGCATTCTTTGGACATTAAACTACTTTCTTGGAAAGTGTTGTTCCTTTTGGCTATCTCTTCTGCTAGAAGAGTTTCTGAGCTATCTGCTCTTTCTTGTGAATCTCCTTTTCTGATTTTTCATCAGGATAAGGCGGTTTTGCAGACTTCATTTGATTTTTTCTTTAAGGTTGTGAATTCTAACAACATTAGTAGAGAAATTGTTGTCCCTTCCGTGTGTCCTAATCCTAAGAATCCTTTGGAAAGATTCTCACATTCTTTGGATGTGGTGAGAGCTTTGAAATATTATGTTGAAGCTATTTAAGATTTCAGGAAGACTTCTAGTCTATTTGTTATATTTTATGGTCCTAGGAAAGGTCAGAAGGCCTCTGCTATTTCCTTGGCCTCTTGGTTAAAGCTTTTGATTCTTCAAGCTCCGATCAGCCAATAGAATGCAAGCTCAAGCTGATTGGCTGATTGGATCAGCCAATCAGATTGAACTTGAATCTGATTGGCTGATCCCATCAGCCAATCAGATTATTCCTACCTTAATTCCAATTGGCTGAATCCTATCAGCCAATCGGAATTCGAGGGACGCCATCTTGGATGACGTCATTTAAAGGAACCTTCATTCGTCGGGAGTTCGTCGTGGAGGAAGGATGTTCCGCGTCGGTGGGATGAAGATGGAGCCGGAAGAAAGAAGATTGAAGATGCCGCTTGATAGAAGACTTCAGCCGGATGATGGACCTCTTCAGCTCCCGCTTGGATGAAGACTTCAGCCGGATGATGGACCTCTTCAGCCCCCGCTTGGATGAAGACTTCAGCCGGATGATGGACCTCTTCAGCGCCACGCTTGGATGAAGACATCGCCCGGATTGGATGAAGAATTCGGCTCGGCTGAGTGAAGACGACTCAAGGTAGGAAGATCTTCAGGGGGGTAGTGTTAGGTTTTTTTAAGGGGGGTTTGGGTGGGTTAGAGTAGGGGTGTGTGGGTGGTGAGTTTTAATGTTGGGGGAGTTGTATTTTTATTTTACAGGCAAAAGAGCTGTTTTCTTTGGGGCATGCCCCGTAAAAGGCCCTTTTAAGGGCTGGTAAGGCCATAGAGCTGGTATCTTTTAAATGTAGAATAGGGTAGGGAATTTTTTTATTTTGGGGGGCTTTGTTATTTTATTAGGGGGCTTAGAGTAGGTGTAATTACCTTAAAATTGTTGTAATATTTTTATAATGTTTGTAAATTATTTTTTTATTTTTTGTAACTTAGTTCTTTTTTTATTTTTTGTACTTTAGTTAGTGTATTTATTTGTAGGTATTTGTATTTAATTTATTTAATTTATTTAATGATAGTGTAGTGTTAGGTTTAATTGTAACTTAAGTTAGGATTTATTTTACTGGTAATTTTGTATTTCTTTTAGCTAGGCAGTTATTAAATAGTTAATAACTATTTAATAGCTATTGTACCTAGTTAAAATAAATACAAAGTTACCTGTAAAATAAATATAAACCCTAAAATAGCTACAATGTAATTATTAATTACATTGTAGCTATCTTAGGGTTTATTTTACAGGTAAGTATTTAGTTTTAAATAGGATTAATTTATTTAATGATAGTGTAGTGTTAGGTATAATTGTAACTTAGGTTAGTTTTTATTTTACAGGTAAATTTCTCTTTATTTTAGCTAGGTAGCTATTAAATAGTTAATAACAATTTAATAGCTATTCTACCTAGTTAAAATAAATTGAAAGTTGCCTGTAAAATAAAAATAAATACTAAGATATCTACAATATAATTATTATTTATATTGTAGCTATATTAGGGTTTATTTTAAAGGTAAGTATTTAGTTTTAAATAGGATTAATTTAGTTAATAAGAGAAATATTATTTAGATTTATTTAATTAATATTTAAGTTAGGGGGGTGTTAGGGTTAGTGTTAGACTTAGGTTTAGGGGTTAATAATTTTATTACAGTGGCGGCGGTGTAGGGGGGGCAGGATAGGGGTTAATAAATGTATTATAAGTGGAAACAGTGTAGGGGGGGCAGATTAGGGGTTAATAAGTTTAATATAGGTTGCGGCGGGGTCCGGGAGCTGCGGTTTAGGGGTTAAACTATTTATTTAGTTGCGGCGAGGTCCAGGATCCGCAGGATAGGGGTTAATAACTTTATTATAGGTGGCGGCGGTATAGGGGGGGCAGGATAGGGGTTAATAGGTATAATGTAGGTGGCGGCGGTGTCCGGGAGCGGCGGTTTAGGGGTTAATACATTTATAAGAGTTGCGGCGGGGTCTAGGAGCGGCGGTTTAGGGGTTAATAACTTTATTTAGTTGCGGGGGGCTCCGGGGGCGCCGGTATAGGGGGTAGAACAGTGTAGTTTAGTGTGGGTGCTTAGTGACATCTTATCAATAAAGCTGTCAAAAAGCCGAAGAGCAGCGAGATCGGATGAGTGATAACCATCACAGTCCGCTGCTCATCGCCCCGTACTTGGTGCGCAGCTTTTTGACAGATTTATTGATAACTTAGGCAAAATTTTTCAGGTCCGCGGCGGCGATGGTAGGTGAGCTTAGGCGGGCGTATTGGGCCGGCAAAGGCAGGTAAAGTAGACGGCTTGATAACTAGGCCTCCAAGGCTCTTTGACCCCTAAAGTAATTAAGACCTCATTTAAAAGAATGAATATGTTAAACTTTAAACAAAAAAGAGGAAATATCAGGTTCTACATCAGATGAAGATTCTTCATCACAAAGGAAACTTCACCCTCTGAAGACATAACTGTATTCCTGGTGTCAGGGCACATAGAACTTGTAGAAGGTAGAAGGTAAAATCTGAACTGACCTTTTACACTTGTTTGAAGGTGGGAGAGCAGCCAGTGTCTCAGAAACTACAGCCTTGACAACATTTTACTATGTCAGTATTTTTCTGTTTAATGAACAAACAGAAGGTGCGTTAAAACCCAAAGAAACAGCATTAGGTTGGTCTGATTGCATTAACAATTCTAAAAATGAGCCACATAAATGAGCTGGAGAAGGCACTTCAGCTTTTTCACAATAAGCACACCTAATAATGGTAGAAAGGTGTTCAGGAGACTCAGTTTCTTGGGTTGATTTAGGCCAAAATCAAGCTGCACAATTATAGCATATGGTAAAGCAATCCAATAAACACTTTAACCCCCTTAAAAAGCTCTAGAGGAATGGAAATCACTTACCCCTCCCAAGTAGCCTTTTAAATAAACTCACAGGTACAATGTGCACTGAGATGAACAAAGCAGGAGACATTAACATAGCATCCAAAGGCAGAGAACGCACATCAGAAGGAAATAACACATGCAAAAAACTAACAGCGCATAACTGAGGACGAATATGTGCTAACCTGATGTGTGTAAACCAGCCAACACGCAAAAGAACTATAGAAAGACTAAAGGTACCTGACATTAGCATCCGCAACCCTCATTGGCCTTTAGAAATTCAAACTAAGCGCACCAAAACAGCGGACGCATACAAAACAGCAAGGAAATAGTGTAAAGGATTAAGTCCCACCAGGGCCATATATATTAGCAAATATTTATATACACATTTTAAAAAGTGCTTACCTTCCTAGCCCTATTCACAAAGAAACTGCCTGCTTCGTTATGCCAGGCTTGCAGTTCGTCGGTCTGATGATAAATTCCAAAAAATGGGACTGAACCACAAAGTGCCACCAAGTGATGATGTGTCTCCCATAATAGGGATTCCTGCTTTAACTGCTTCACCAAAAGTCTGTCGCCATCGCCACTTGTTGGCACTATCAGCAGGGGGTTTGGGGGGGCTGTATTTGAATTCATTCTAGTCAGCCCAGACAGCTGGTTTTTGTTTTTTGCTAAAGGGACAGTCTTATTTCAGAATGTTTATTGTTTAAAAAGATAGATAATCCCTTTATTACCCATTCCCCAGTTTTGTACAACCAACACAGTTATATTAATATAATTTTTACCTATCTGCTTACCTTTTATCTAAGCCACTGCAGACTGCCCCCTTATTTCAATTATTTTGACAGACTTGTATTTCAGCCAATCAGTGAAGACTCATAAATAACTCCACGTGAGTGAGCACTGTCCTATATACCTCTAGTCTAAGGGCTGTCACTAAATGAGTGTTTAGCAACAGATGTATATGTATGATTCTCGCAAAAGAAGATAAAAATGAGAAGCTTGTAAGAATTATTCTTAATATGGTTTAATTTCGCCTTGGTTAGACAAAACCCTAACTATAGACAAATATTTAATCTGGGTTATCTAACAGATTAAATTAATACTCATATTTATCAAATATTAGTTGACATAAACTATTTATTAATCACAGCAAGATTAATTACATACCTTGAGATCTGAAGGCAGAAGATAACAATAGCCTTATACAAATGCAAAGCTTATATACACATTTTAAGCCAATGAAATCAAAGCATACCATAAATGAAAATGCTATCTTTGTATATTTTAACTTCCTTAAAAAGACTTATAATTTTGGCTGACATATAGAAAATACTATTTTAACTTGTTCATGCGCAGTGCATTAGAGTGTTAATAATACTATGTGTCTAGCTAGCAGTATAGGTGTTTTGATTGACAACAGCAACTGAATGTAAATGTCACAGTTTTAAATACATTGTCTTTAAAACAGCATTTAACCCATTACTAACTAAACTGACTAATCCTATCTATGTTAATTTAATTTATAACTCTTCCATATTCTATATCTTAATTTATATCTAAATGTTTTATCTATGAATAACATATTTAATGTGTAATTCTTCTTTGAAATTGTATATTTTCCTAATCATGATTTTATAATTTATTCTAATCATGATTTTATAACTCCACATTCCCCCACTTTCTTTTCTTTTTGTCAGACACAATCCCAATGATTAAACACTAAGGGCCAACACAGAAGAAACTACCAGACATATACCAGACATATTTCAAACAATAGACAGTGGATTTGAAGTCATACACTACTATAAAGAATGTTCCAATAATTACATAGTTCATAGGTAAAGATGTTCAAGTCTTGATTGAAGGAATCAGATCCATAGGAGCGTCATTGCAGAGAAAGTTCAGTTCATAACTACCTTAGTAGTAAGATACATTTGTTGCAGAATTGAAAGCAATAAAGTCTGTAGGAGCAGTTCCATCAAGAAATACAACATGTGTAATCTTCATAGTGCTTATAAACAGGAACAAATAGTGTACATAACCACTGAAAAGGCCAAGGAAGAACCATAGGGTGAAACAAGTAGACGACACAGTTAGTTACAGGTAACGATTGCAGCAACCATAGGTAAACTTGTCACAAGGCCTCAGCATGTCCAGTAGTAGTCAGGCAGATCAATTCAGAAGAGCCCAAGTGCAAATCAAAAGAATTCCACCCAGACACCAAGAAAAGAGAGAGATAGGAGTATCCTAAAAAATAAAATAAAAATAAAGTATAAGTATACAATATTGATATCAAATTATTCTATATGTCAGTCAAATTGGATTAGGAAGCCTAGTTGTATCAAGCTAAACTGAATAAGCAGAATATAAAGGTACATAACGTTTTTGTTGTGAATTAAGATGTTCCAGGGTTGTAAGTTGTCTAACTAATTTTTTGTTTAAATGCTTTTGATAACAAACACAACCACACATAAAAATAAACATAAAAATTTGAACAATAGTGAAAACAATAACAGGGTGTAACATAATATTAAAAAATTGAGTAGCTGTACTACTATATCCAAATACAGATTCCCACCAAGATATATTTGCATCCTGTAAAATACTAGAAGTAGCTGATTTTAAAATTCCTTGTTCATGTTCAACTGTAATTTTAGTATCTACAGAAATATGTTTTAAATTTTGTAACAAGGAAGAAATTATAGTAGAATCAGTTAACCATTTTTTCATTTGTGATCCCATACCCAAAGGTAAATTATAAACAGAAAAATTCATAACATGGTCCCATGTTAAATTTAAAGTAATATTAAGAGTTTGGGGCATGGTAAAATTCCAATTAGATGATGCAATATATTTAAGTGGAATAGTATTACACCAGGTACCAGGTAATAAATGAGAACTAGCAAATACATTATCCTGTGTTTGGAATATAATAGTATCAGAATTAAATAAATGAAAACAAACTCTGTCAGATCCTAAATAAAATACCGGTCTAAGTACATTAAAATGACTTTGTAAGGTACAAGACTTTTGATTTTCCCAACATGTTTCATTGGTTGTATGGAATTGTGAAAGGGAACAGATAAACGAATTTGCATTGGAATGACACAATGATACATCAACAAGTGTCCATTTTGATTCATCAATGTTATGCGACACCCATTGATGTGACAATACTGGAAACAGTAATGAACCATTAGCAGGAAGACCAATTGTCGCTAAGCGATAAATAATAGTATCTTTACCAGACCAAGGAATTAATGTATGAATCATACAAAATTCAGTGGTGCAGTCAGATAAAATTACTTCCCACCATAAAAGATGTGTCATGGCAAAATTAGTGACTGACTTAGATGCAGCTAAACTTAAAGAAGCTGGCCACTTTCCAGACCATAAACTTTGAAGTTGAATCTTTAAGTCAGTAGATAGATCCAATTGTACTTGAGAGCATAACATAGCCCAGGCAGTCTCATGTGTAAAATTATATAATTCATTTACTAAAACATTAAATGTATTTTTAATAATATTAGTAATATCCACCATAACATAAGTTTGATGTTGCTGGAGATTAGCAATATTATTGTTAATTCCATATTGAGTATCTAAGACTGTAGCTGCATGAGAGGCAAGATTTGCTAATTTATATCTTAATATTTCAGAATTTATTTGTGCAGTAGAGCCAATCATACTACCATATGCTCCCAAGCCAGTCGCAAGTACATCTCTCCTAGGTCTATGATTAGATCGAAGAGAAACATTTTGCAGTAAACTTTCATGAAACCACCATTGGAATGATTTTTCTTGTACAGACACAAAGGGAGTGCAGTTTGAATATTGTGTAGAAACCATCCACCTTGACAATTGAAGATGCCAAGTAACTAAACGATATTCAACATCATAAGCAACTTGTGTCGCAGAATCTAAACGTACCTGAATAGGATCACCTTCATGAAAAGGTTTTTCTAAAGAGGTAGGAATAGGTTTAGAGAAAGGAAGTGACGTAGTAGTATGTACAAATATACTAATATGAACAGAAAATTGGGAAATACCATGGTCCATACACTGCCATAATCCTACAGAATCAAAAGGATTCAAATGATTAATTAATAAAGTAGCAGGTATATAAGAAACATTAAATAAATCTACTGTGCTACTTGTATCACAAGATAAAATATTATCTGACATAACCAAAGGAACTTGTTTATCATAATGTAGAATTCCTGCAGGTGCAGAAAGTAAATCAATACTGCATAGGAGACAGATGTTCACTCCTGTATGGGGTACGCCACCATATCCTGGAATAATAAGATGAGAAGCATTAATATACCATTCTTGTAAATAATCAAACTTTTTTAAACTAGCAACAAAAAGTGCAACAAACTGAGGAGAAATAGAAGGATGGGAAATATGATAAATAGGTTTTGAAGGTGAAAGGACGAGACGATTACAATGAGTCATTAAACTAGTATCAGCTGTGGAGTGAGATTTAAGAAACATAGGCTGATAATCACATTTTTTAGTAGAATTATCATTCTGTGTTATACTCCTTATTTTATTATGAATTAATTGGGAAACAAATATATTAGAATAGCAAAAACAGATAAGCATTACAGTAAAAAAAACAACATGCACGTGCTTTTAAAGAAAACATATTAAATGGTTAGAATAAACTATGTGGCAATAATATAATAAAAATATAATATGGCTTAAATATGTCAGGCAACCTTATTAGCAACAGATGTATATGTATGATTCTCGCAAAAGAAGATAAAAATGAGATGCTTGTAAGAATTATTCTTAATATGGTTTAATTTCGCCTTGGTTAGACAAAACCCTAACTATAGACAAATATTTAATCTGGGTTATCTAACAGATTAAATTAATACTCATATTTATCAAATATTAGTTGACATAAACTATTTATTAATCACAGCAAGATTAATTACATACCTTGAGATCTGAAGGCAGAAGATAACAATAGCCTTATACAAAGGCAAAGCTTATATACACATTTTAAGCCAATGAAATCAAAGCATACCATAAATGAAAAGGCTATCTTTGTATATTTTAACTTCCTTAAAAAGACTTTATAATTTTTTCTGACATATAGAAAATACTATTTTAACTTGTTCATGCGCAGTGCATTAGAGTGTTAATAATACTATGTGTCTAGCTAGCAGTATAGGGCCTAGATTTGGAGTTTGGCGGTAGATGGGCTGTTAACGCTACGCGGGCTTTTTTCTGGCCGCACCATAAAATTAACTCTGGTATCGAGAGTTCAAAAAAATTCTGCGTTAGGCTCCAAAAAAGGAGCGTAGAGCATTTTTACCGCAAATGCAACTCTCGATACCAGAGTTGCTTACGGACGCGGCCAGCCTCAAAAACGTGCTCGTGCACGATTCTCCCATAGGAAACAATGGGGCTGTTTGAGCTGAAAAAAAACCTAACACCTGCAAAAAAAGCAGCGTTCAGCTCCTAACGCAGCCCCATTGTTTCCTATGGGGAAACACTTCCTACGTCTGCACCTAACACTCTAACATGTACCCCGAGTCTAAACACCCCTACCCTTACACTTATTAACCCCTAATCTGCCGCCCCCGCTATCGCTGACCCCTGCATTATATTATTAACCCCTAATCTTCCGCTCCGTAAACCGCCGCTACCTACATTATACCTATGTACCCCTAATCTGCTGCCCCTAACACTGCTGACCCCTATATTATATTTATTAACCCCTAACCTGCCCCCCACAACGTCGCCGCCAGCTACTTACAATAATTAACCCCTAATCTGCCGACCGCAAAGCGCCGCCACCTACGTTATCCTTATGTACCCCTAATCTGCTGCCCCTAACACCGCCGACCCCTATATTATATTTATTAACCCCTAATCTGCCCCCCTCAACGTCACCGACACCTGCCTACACTTATTAACCCCTAATCTGCCGAGCGGACCTGAGCGCTACTATAATAAAGTTATTAACCCCTAATCCGCCTCACTAACCCTATCATAAATAGTATTAACCCCTAATCTGCCCTCCCTAACATCGCCGACACCTAACTTCAATTATTAACCCCTAATCTGACGACCGGAGCTCACCGCTATTCTAATAAATGTATTAACCCCTAAAGCTAAGTCTAACCCTAACACTAACACCCCCCTAACTTAAATATAATTTACATCTAACGAAATTAATTAACTCTTATTAAATAAATTATTCCTATTTAAAGCTAAATACTTACCTGTAAAAAAAATCCTAATCCTGTTCCGATCAGCCAATAGAATGCGAGCTCAATCTGATTGGCTGATTGGATCAGCCAATCGGATTGAACTTGATTCTGATTGGCTGATTCCATCAGCCAATCAGAATATTCCTACCTTAATTCCGATTGGCTGATAGAATACATCTAACGAAATTAATTAACTCTTATTAAATAAATTATTCCTATTTAAAGCTAAATACTTACCTGTAAAAAAAATCCTAATCCTGTTCCGATCAGCCAATAGAATGCGAGCTCAATCTGATTGGCTGATTGGATCAGCCAATCGGATTGAACTTGATTCTGATTGGCTGATTCCATCAGCCAATCAGAATATTCCTACCTTAATTCCGATTGGCTGATAGAATCCTATCAGCCAATCGGAATTCGAGGGACGCCATCTTGGATGACGTCCCTTAAAGGAACCGTCATTCGTCGGGAGACGCCGGAAGAAGAGGATGGATCCGCGTCGGCTGCTTCAACATGGACCCGCTCCGCACCAGATGGAAGAAGATCGAAGATGCCGCTTGGATGAAGATGTTTGCCGGTCCGGATGTCCTCTTCTTGCCGGATAGGAGGAAGACTTTGGACCCTCTTCTGGACTTCTTCAGTGGATGTCTAGCCCCCGCTTGGGTTGGATGAAGATATCGGAGCCAGGACCGATCGGTGATACCCGGTGAGGTGAAGACAAGGTAGGAAGATCTTCAGGGGCTTAGTGTTAGGTTTATTTAAGGGGGGTTTGGGTTAGATTAGGGGTATGTGGGTGGTGGGTTGTAATGTTGGGGGGGGTATTGTATGTTTTTTTTTACAGGCAAAAGAGCTGATTTTCTTGGGGCATGCCCCGCAAAGGGCCCTGTTCATGGCTGGTAAGGTAAAAGAGCTTTTAAATTTATTAATTTAGAATAGGGTAGGGCATTTTTTTATTTTGGGGGTCTTTGTTATTTTATTAGGGGGCTTAGAGTAGGTGTAATTAGTTTAAAATTGTTGTAATATTTTTCTTATGTTTGTAAATATTTTTTTATTTTTTGTAACTTAGTTCTTTTTTATTTTTTGTACTTTAGTTAGTTTATTTCATTGTAGTTATTTGTAGAAATTGTATTTAATTTATTTATTGATAGTGTAGTGTTAGGTTTTATTGTAGGTAATTGTAGGTATTTTATTTAATTAATTTATTGATAGGGTAGTGTTAGGTTTAATTATAACTTAGGTTAGGACTTATTTTACAGGTAATTTTGTTATTATTTTAACTAGGTAACTATTAAATAGTTCTTAACTATTTAATAGCTATTGTACCTAGTTAAAATAATTACCAAGTTGCCTGTAAAATAAATATTAATCCTAAAATAGCTACAATGTAATTATAATTTATATTGTAGCTATATTAGGATTTTTTTTTACAGGTAAGTATTTATCTTTAAATAGGAATAATTTATTTAATAAGAGTTAATTAATTTCGTTAGATTAAAATTATATTTAACTTAGGGGGGTGTTAGTGTTAGGGTTAGACTTAGCTTTAGGGGTTAATACATTTATTAGAATAGCGGTGAGCTCCGGTCGGCAGATTAGGGGTTAATAATTGAAGTTAGGTGTCGGCGATGTTAGGGAGGGCAGATTAGGGGTTAATACTATTTATGATAGGGTTAGTGAGGCGGATTAGGGGTTAATAACTTTATTATAGTAGCGCTCAGGTCCGCTCGGCAGATTAGGGGTTAATAAGTGTAGGCAGGTGTCGGCGACGTTGTGGGGGGCAGGTTAGGGGTTAATAAATATAATATAGGGGTCGGCGGTGTTAGGGGCAGCAGATTAGGGGTGCATAAGGATAACGTAGGTGGCGGCGCTTTGCGGTCGGCAGATTAGGGGTTAATTATTGTAGGTAGCTGGCGGCGACGTTGTGGGGGCAGGTTAGGGGTTAATAAATATAATATAGGGGTCGGCGGTGTTAGGGGCAGCAGATTAGGGGTACATAAGGATAACGTAGGTGGCGGCGCTTTGCGGTCGGCAGATTAGGGGTTAATTATTGTAGGTAGCTGGCGGCGACGTTGTGGGGGGCAGGTTAGGGGTTAATAAATATAATATAGGGGTCGGCGGTGTTTGGGGCAGCAGATTAGGGGTACATAAGGATAACATAGGTGGCGGCGCTTTGCGGTCGGCAGATTAGGGGTTAATTATTGTAGGTAGCTGGCGGCGACGTTGTGGGGGGGCAGGTTAGGGGTTAATAAATATAATATAGGGGTCGGCGGTGTTAGGGGCAGCAGATTAGGGGTACATAAGGATAACGTAGGTGGCGGTCGGCAGATTAGGGGTTAAAAAAATTTAATCGAGTGGCGGCGATGTGGGGGGACCTCGGTTTAGGGGTACATAGGTAGTTTATGGGTGTTAGTGTACTTTAGGGTACAGTAGTTAAGAGCTTTATGAACCGGCGTTAGCCCAGAAAGCTCTTAACTCCTGCTTTTTTTCGGCGGCTGGAGTTTTGTCGTTAGAGCTCTAACGCTCACTTCAGAAACTACTCTAAATACCGGCGTTAGGAAGATCCCATTGAAAAGATAGGATACGCAATTGACGTAAGGGGATCTGCGGTATGGAAAAGTCGCGGCTGAAAAGTGAGCGTTAGACCCTTTAATCACTGACTCCAAATACCGGCGGTAGCCTAAAACCAGCGTTAGGAGCCTCTAACGCTGGTTTTCACGGCTAACGCCAAACTCCAAATCTAGGCCTAGGTGTTTTGATTGACAACAGCAACTGAATGTAAATGTCACAGTTTTAAATACATTGTCTTTAAAACACTATTTAACCCATTACAGTACTAACTAAACTGACTAATCCTATCTAAATTAATTTAATTTATAACTCTTCCATATTCTATATCTTAATTTATATCTAAATGTTTTATCTATGAATAACATATTTAATGTGTAATTCTTCTTTGAAATTGTATATTTTCCTAATCATGATTTTATAATTTATTCTAATCATGATTTTATAACTCCACAAGCACAATATTATTTATATGGCCCACATGAACTAGCTCTGTCTAGCTGTGAAAAACTGTCAAAATGCCCTGAGATAAGAGGCGGCCTTCAAGGGTTTAGAAATTAGCATATGAGCCTACCTAGGTTTAGCTTTCAACAAAGAATACCAAGAGAACAAAGCCAATTTGATGATAAAAGTAAATTGAAAATTTGTTTAAAATTGCATGCCCTACCTGAATCATGAAATTTTATTTTTGACTAGACTGTCCGTTTAACCCCTTAGTGACCAGACCACTTTTCAATTTGTTGACCATCTGGGACCAAGGCTATTTTTGCATTTCAGTGCAAACAGTGTTTAACTGTTATTTTCCTCTTACTCATTTACTGTACCCACACATATTATATACCGTTTTTCTCGCCATTAAATGGACTTTCTAAAGATACCATTATTTTCATCATATCTTATAATTTACTATAAAAAAATTATAAAATATTAGGAAAAAATGAAAAAAAACACACTTTTTCTAACTTTGAGCCCCAAAATCTCTAACACATCTACAACCACCATAAAATACCAATGCTAAACAGTTTCTAAATTTTGTCTTGAGTTTAGAAATACCCAATGTTTACATGTTCTTTGCTTTTTTTGCAAGTTATAGGGCAATAAGTACAAGTAGCACTTTGCTATTTCAAAACCATGTTTTTTCAAAATTGGCGATAGTTACATTTTAACACCAATATCTGTCAGGAATCCCTGAATAACCCTTCAAATGTATATATTTTGTAAAAGAAGACAACCTAAGGTATTAAACTTGGGGTATTTTGACTTTTTTCATGCAACCATTTTACCACCAATCTATGCCAAAGTTTTGGGGGGGGGGAAAATAATTTGATTTTTTGACAAATAGCAATTTAAGAATAAATTTACTGATAAAATGGTAAGGGTTACTGCCAAATAACACCCTAATATGTCTTCAGTAGCATCTCCTGGGAACAGTGATACCACCCATGTATAGGTGTGTCGGGTTCTCTGTGGGCTAAAAGCCCTTATTTTTAGAGAGCGCATTCCAGTTTTTCAACTTGGAATTTTCACATCGGTCATCATGCACCCATGTCCTATTTGGGACATTTCTGAAGCTGGCCAATGGAATTTACCCCCATCAAACCATATATTTTTGAAAAGTAGACACCCTAGGGTATTTAAAATGCTGGTATTTTAACACTTTCCATGCACTAATTCAACCACTAGTCTTTGTCAAACTTTTGGATAGTCATTTTTTTGTGTTATTTTTTCACACACATTGTACTTTAGGCATGTATTTTCAGTTCCTGTTATGTGTTACTGCCAAAAACCACCTCAATATGTGTTCAATAATATCTCCTGAGTAAAGTGATACCACCTATGTATAGGTGTGTCGGGTTCTCTGGGGGCTAAATGGCCTTATTTTTAGGTAGCGCATTCCAGTTTTTCAACTTGGAATTTTCACATCGGTCATCATGCACCCATGTCCTATTTGGGACATTTCTGAAGCTGGCCAATGGAATTTACCCCCATCAAACCATATATTTTTGAAAAGTAGACACCCTAGGGTATTTCAAATGCTGGTATTTTAACACTTTCTATGCAATAATTCAACCACTAGTCTTTCTCAAACTTTTGGGTAGTCATTTTTTGTGTTATTTTTCAAACACATTGTACTTTAGGCATGTATTTTCAGTTCCTGTTATGTGTTACTGCCAAAAAACACCTCAATATGTGTTCAACAACATCTCCTGAGTACAGTGATACCACCTATGTATAGGTGTGTCGGGTTCTCTGGGGGCTAAATGGCCTTATTTTTAGGTAGCGCATTCCAGTTTTTCAACTTGGAATTTTCACATCGGTCATCATGCACCCATGTCCTATTTGGGACATTTCTGAAGCTGGCCAATGGAATTTACCCCCATCAAACCATATATTTTTGAAAAGTAGACACCCTAGGGTATTTCAAATGCTGGTATTTTAACACTTTCCATGCACTCATTCAACCACTAGTCTTTGTCAAACTTTTGGGTAGTCATTTTTTTGTGTTATTTTTCACACACATTGTACTTTAGGCATGTATTTTCAGTTCCTGTTATGTGTTACTGCCAAAAACCACCTCAATATGTGTTCACCAACATCTCCCGAGTACAGTGATACCACCTATGTATAGGTGTGTCGGGTTCTCTGGGGGCTAAATGGCCTTATTTTTAGGTAGCGCATTCCAGTTTTTCAACTTGGAATTTTCACATCGGTCATCATGCACCCATGTCCTATTTGGGATATTTCTGAAGCTGGCCAATGGAATTTACCCCCATCAAACCATATATTTTTGAAAAGTAGACACCCTAGGGTATTTCAAATGCTGGTATTTTAACACTTTCCATGCACTAATTCAACCACTAGTCTTTGTCAAACTTTTGGGTAGTCATTTTTTGTGTTATTTTTCACACACATTGTACTTTAGGCATGTATTTTCAGTTCCTGTTATGTGTTACTGCCAAAAACCACCTCAATATGTGTTCAACAACATCTCCCGAGTACAGTGATACCACCTATGTATAGGTGTGTCGGGTTCTCTGGGGGCTAAATGGCCTTATTTTTAGGTAGCGCATTCCAGTTTTTCAACTTGGAATTTTCACATCGGTCATCATGCACCCATGTCCTATTTGGGACATTTCTGAAGCTGGCCAATGGAATTTACCCCCATCAAACCATATATTTTTGAAAAGTAGACACCCTAGGGTATTTCAAATGCTGGTATTTTAACACTTTCCATGCACTAATTTAACCACTAGTCTTTGTCAAACTATTGGGCATTCATATTTTTGTGTTATTGTTCACATACATTGTACTTTAGACATGGATTCACAGCTCCTGTTATGTGTTACTACCAAAGAAGACACCAATATGTGGTCACCAACATCTCCTGAGTTCAGTGATACCACCTATGCATAGGTTTGGTGGCTTGTTTGGGGGGTGCAATGCCAAATGTCTGACATGCGTTTGTGATTTGTTTTCACATTTAACATATTTTCTTTGCCTATCGTCTTTTTGGGGGGTCTTTTAACATACCCCAATTTATTTGTTTTCCATGAATGTGCATATATTTGAAAAGTTGACACCCCAAGGTATTGTATATGGTGTGCTTTGATGCCTTTGAAGCAACCGTTTTAGCCCAAAAAATTGGAGAAAGTGTATGGTGGTTATTTTTCAATTTTAATTTTTACAGACACATTGCTTTTTGACTATGATTTAGGAGAGACTGTTGTAAGTTATTGCAAAAGAATACTTCAGGTTGTTTTCTGCAAGGCACCCTGAGTACACCTATGCCCCCCATGCATAGGTTTGCCAGGATTTTGGGAAGGTTATGTTACAATGTTATGACTTGTGATTTTAGTTATTAACAATGAGAGTATTTCTTCTGATAGGCCTATCTTTAGTTTGGGGCCTATCACATACCCCACTTTTATTTATTGCCATGAAAGTGTATATTTTTGAAATGTTGACACCCCAAGGTATTGTATATGGTGTGCTTTGATGCCTTTGAAGCAACCATTTTAGCCCTAAAAATTGGAGAAAATGTATGGTGGTTATTTTTCAATTTTAACTTTTAAAAACGCATTGCTTTTTGACTATGATTTAGGAGAGACTGTTGTAAGTTATTGCAAAAGAATACTTCAGGTTGTTTTCTGCAAGGCACCCTGAGTACACCTATGCCCCCCCCTGCATAGGTTTGCCAGGATTTTGGGAAGGTTATGTTACAATTTTATGACTTGTGATTTTAGTTATTAACAATGAGAGTATTTCTTCTGATAGGCCTATCTTTAGTTTGTGGCCTATCGCATACCCCACTTTTATTTATTGCCATGAAAGTGTATATTTTTTAAATGTTGACACCCCAAGGTATTGTATATGGTGTGCTTTGATGCCTTTGAAGCAACCGTTTTAGCACAAAAAATTGGAGAAAGTGTATGGTGGTAATTTTTCAATTTTCATTTTTACAGACACATTGCTTTTTGACTATGATTTAGGAGAGACTGTTGTAAGTTATTACAAAAACATACTTCAGGTTGTTTTTTGCAAGGCACCCTGAGAACACCTATGTCCCCCATGCATAGGTTTGACAGGGGTTTTGGTTAAAAAAAAAAAACAGGCCCAATTTTAGAAAAAAATAGAGTAGTGAAATGTAAAAATCTGGCACAGTAAAAGTAAAAAAAAAAAAAAAAACCCATCTAACAGTAAACATAACCAAAAAATATATATATATATATATATATAACACCAAATGTATTTTTTTTTTTTAATTATTTGGTGTCCCTTCTCTTCCCCCTCTTGGTACAGACTCTGCATTTTTTTTGTGGTTTCTGCTTTGCGGCAGTAGGGGGGATTTTAAAAATAAAATGAGTAGCCCCAACTCTGCTCTCTCCCATCACCGCCCGGGGAGCAGGTGCATCATGGTACAAAATCCCAGTAATAATCTGGAGCTGAAACTGTAAAAAAGTTTTTTTAACTCTGGGGTTTGCTTTTTTGAACAACAAAAAAGCGTTGTGGGTTGCAATCTGCATTAGGTAAATTGCAACCTTTTTGTACCAGGCCCTTGTCTTCCGCATAATTAGGTAGGGCTGCAGCAGCTGATCAGCCAGATCAACCCCACCCATATGCCGGTTATAAGACTTGATGCACACTGGCTTCCTTATGATCTCAGCTCTGCCACGTACAGAAACCGCCACCGTCCTCTCTGTGTGGATGGTGGTAAGAAGGTATACATCCTTCTTGTCTCTGTACTTAAGTGCCAACAGCTCCTCTTGGCGCAGAGCTGAGGTCTCCCCCCTTCGTAGCCGGGTGCGTACAAGTTGTCCCGGGAAACCTGCGCGGTTCTTTTTAATTGTACCGCAAGCTACTGTATCAAAGCAATACAGTAGCTTGAACAAAAGGACACTTGTATAAAAATTGTCTAAGTACAAGTGATACCCTTTGTTCATTAGGGGTAATATCAGGTCCCAGACAATCTTGCCAGTGGTTCCCATATGTTCTGGGCAACCTGGAGGGTCAAGGTGGCTATCCTTTCCCTCATACACCCGGAAGGCCTGAGTATACCCAGTCTCGCTGTCACAGAGCTTATACACCTTTACCCCATATCTGGAGCGTTTGGAAGGAATATACTGCTTGAATCCCAGCCTTCCCTTATACTTCATTAGGGATTCATCAACGCATATATTCCTTCCAGGTGTATAAGCCTCTGCAAACCTGGCAGAAAAGTGGGTTATCAGGGGGCGGATTTTATACAGCCTGTCAAATTGGGGATGCTCCCTAGGGGGGCACAGGCTGTTGTCGCTGAAGTGCATGAAATGCAGAATCATTTCATACCTCTTCCTCGACATAGTCTGGGAGAAAATGGGGGTAGAGCAGATGGGGCTAGAACTCCAGTAGGAGCGAATGGAGGGTTTCTTTATGATGCCCATCAGCATAGTCAATGCCCAGAATTTTTTTAATTCTGGCACATTGATGGGGGCCCATTGCTGCTTTGCCAAATATGTTCCAGGCTTTGCAGCACGGAACTGATGGGCATATAAATTAGTTTGGGCGACAATGTTCCCCAATATATCATCGCCCAGAAACACTTCCAGAAACTGCTGGGGGCTAAAACCTGCCACATCTATATTTATGCCAGCATTTGCTGTGAAGGGTGGGATATCTGGCCTCTGGAGATCAGGCGTTACCCACTCTTCAGCAGCAATGGCAGCAACACGCCTCCTTCTGGCAGGGGGGCTAGCAGGGGGGCTGGCAGGGGGGTAGCAGGGGGGCTGGCAGGGGGGCTAGCAGCCACAGATACATCACTATCAGTTGAGACTGCATCTAGTGATGTATCTGAGCACATGGCAGGGTCAAAATTGGGGTCTGAGTCAGAAATAGAGGCATCTGACTCTGACGCAAGGATGGCATACGCCTCCTCAGCACTATATCTTTTCTGTGACATTTTTGTATCTGTCACAGAAAACAATTACTAAAAAAAATTAAATTAACTAAATTAATTAACTAAATTAACTAGCAAAAAAGTACAGCTATGCTACTGCCAGTGATTTATAGTGATCACTGGCAAGCTAGGGGTTAATGGCTCTGAAAATTAAATTAAATTAACTAAATGTTTCTGAAAAGAGCCTTTGGGTTTTTAAAAAATTACAACAACAAAATTAACCCCTAAAAAAATGCACAGAAAGCAAAAAAGTACAGCTATGCAACTGCTAGTGATTTATAGCGATCACTGGCAAGCTAGGGGTTAATGGCTCTGAAAATTAAATTAAATTAACTAAATTAATTAACTAAATTAACTAGCAAAAAAGTACAGCTATGCTACTGCCAGTGATTTATAGCGATCACTGGCAAGCTAGGGGTTAATGGCTCTGAAAATTAAATTAAATTAACTAAATGTTTCTGAAAAGAGCCTTTGGGTTTTTAAAAAATTACAACAACAAAATTAACCCCTAAAAAAATGCACAGACAGCAAAAAAGTACAGCTATGCAACTGCCAGTGATTTATAGCGATCACTGGCAAGCTAGGGGTTAATGGCTCTGAAAATTAAATTAAATTAACTAAATGTTTCTGAAAAGAGCCTTTGGGATTTTAAAAAATTACAACAACAAAATTAACCCCTAAAAAAATGCACAGACAGCAAAAAAGTACAGCTATGCAACTGCCAGTGATTTATAGCGATCACTGGCAAGCTAGGGGTTAATGGCTCTGAAAATTAAATTAACTAAATGTTTCTGAAAAGAGCCTTTGGGTTTTTAAAAAATTACAACAACAAAATTAACCCCTAAAAAAATGCACAGACAGCAAAATGCAGCAAAAAAAAGTGCACCTATGCTACTGCCAGTGATATATAGTGATCACTGGCAAGCTAGGGGTTAATGGCTCTGAAAAGAGCCTTTGGTTCTATATTTTTTAACAAATAAAAGAAATAAATCTCTCTCTCTGCTAAATACAGGTCTCTCTCTCCAACAAAATGGCAAGTGAGGAGAGGGAGGGAGATCCACACTGATCAGAGTCAATATTTACAAATATTGACATGATCAGACAAATGGGGTATTTTATTATTATTATTTTTTTTATGGTGGGAGGCTCAGATTGGGTGACCCTAGCTTGCCCCTATGATGATGCAGGCTAGGGACGCCCCCAGAGGCCCCATGATGTACTGGGCATCGCCATCTTGGGGGGGGCTATTTGGGCTTTTTTTTTTTTATTTTATCCGTTTTTTATTTTTTATTTATTATTTAATAACCAACTAAGTGCCTCGACCCACCGAGGCACTTAGCACACAAGCAGAGCATCGGAAGCGTGTCCGATCGCTTCCGATGCTCTGAAACACTGCCGGGCTCCACGTGGAGCGAAACCGGAAGTGATCACTCGTGGGGGAGTGATCAATCCGGTCCCGGCACTCGGGAACAGTATTGCAGGATGCCTAGACCTCAAGGCAAGCCTGCAATACTGTTAGAGCAGCTGGAAGCGATTTCGATCGCTTCCAGTGCTCTGTTAAACCAACGACGTATGCCATACGTCCTCGGTCGTTAAGTGCTTTTTTTTTTAGGACGTATGGCATACATTGTCGGTCGTTAAGGGGTTAAACAATATTTTTTATTTTTCATTATATAAATATGTTATAAAAAAACACTAACAAGGACTTTATAATTTTTTTGCATACCATTACAAAAAATTACCAAAAATGGAAAAAAAAACAATCATTAAATCTATCCTAAAACTAAAGTTACCCCTTAAAAAACCTATACTAACACTAAAACCTTCTTTAAATAGGGGCCTTTTGCTTATGCAAAACTGGGGAAGGAGTAATACAGGTGATTATCTATCTTTTTCAAAAATATATATATGTCCCTTTAAGCCAAAACATGCTGCTCTATTTTTGTCCCATTTCAGCTTCCATAGTGAGGCATGTAACCCATATTTTTAATTTCATGATTTAGAAAGAACATTCAATTTTAACCCCTTAATGACCGACGACGTACAGTTAACGACCGAGGACATATCCTGCACGTTGTCAGTCTGGGAAAGCAGTGAAAACGATCCTGATCGCTTCCAGCCGCTTTCCGGTTATTGCAGTGATGCCTCGATATCAAGGCATCCTGCAATAATCCTGCTTGGCCATCCGATGCAGAAAGAGCCACTCTGTGGCCCTCTCTGCACCGGACATTGATGGCCGGTATCGTTGGTGGGTGGGAGCCGATGTGGGAGGCGGGTGGGCGGCCATCTATGGGCCGTGTGATGTGGAGGGGGCGGGATCAATGGGGGCGCACACGGACGCATGTGCACAGGGGCCAGCGGGCGCGTGCATGGTGCGGGAGCGGTTGGGAACCGCTACACTACAGAATTCTTTTGGTTAAGAAGTAGAAGAAAGGGGGGTGGGAGTTTGCCCTACATTTCACCTTAGGGTACTTGGAGGGGGGGTTGGTCTTTGGGGGGTAAGCTACACTACAGAAAATTAAGAAAAACAAACAAAAAAAAACAGTTTTATTCTAAACTGGGTACTGGCAGACAGCTGCCAGTACCCAAGATGGCGCCCATTAAGGTAGAGGGGGAGGGTTAGAGAGGTTGGGGGATAAGGGGGGGTCCTACACAGCAGCATATGTAAATATGCTATAAAAAACACACACAAAAACAAATATACCTTTTATTTTAGTACTGACAGACTTTCTGCCAGTACTTAAGATGGCCGGGACAATTGTGGGATGGGGGAGGGAAGAGAGCTGTTTGGGAGGGATCAGGGGGTCTGATGTGTCAGGTTGGAGGCTGATCTCTACACTAAAGCTAAAATTAACCCTGCAAGCTCCCTACAAGCTACCTAATTAACCCCTTCACTGCTAGCCATAATACACGTGTTATGCGCAGCAGCATTTAGTGGCCTTCTAATTACCAAAAAGCAACGCCAAAGCCATATATGTCTGCTATTTCTGAACAAAGGGGATCCCAGAGAAACATTTACAACCATTTGTGCAATAATTGTACAAGCTAATTGTAAATAATTTCAGTGAGAAACCTAAAATTGTGAAAAATGTAACGTTTTTTTTTTTATTTGATCGCATTTGGCGGTGAAATGGTGGCATGAAATATACCAAAATGGGCCTAGATCAATACTTGGGGTTGTCTAATACACTATACTAAAGCTAAAATTAACCCTACAAGCTCCCTACATTCTCCCTAATGAACTCCTTCACTGCTGGGCATAATACACGTGTGGTGCACAGTGGCATTTAGCGGCCTTCTAATTACCAAAAAGCAACGCCAAAGCCATAAATGTTTACTATTTCTGAACAAAGGGGATCCCAGAGAAGAATTTACAACCATTTATGCCATAATTGCACAAGCTGTTTGTAAATCATTTCAGTGAGAACCTAAAGTTTGTGAAAAGATTTGTGAAAAAGTGAACAATTTTTTTTTATCTGATCGCATTTGGCAGTGAAATGGTGGCATGAAATATACCAAAATGGGCCTTGATTAATACTTTGGGATGTCTTCTAAAAAAAAATATGTACATGTCAAGGGATATTCAGGGATTCCTGAAAGATATCAGTGTCCCAATGTAACTAGCGCTAATTTTGAAAAAAAAGTGGTTAGGAAATAGCAAAGTGCTACTTGTATTTATGGCCCTATGACTTGCAAAAAAAGCAAAGAACATGTAAACATTGGGTATTTGTAAACTCAGGACAAAATTTAGAAACTATTTAGCATGGGTGTTTTTTGGTGGTTTTTTCCTCATATTTTATATTTTTTTTTATAGTACATTATAAGATATGATGAAAATAATGGTATCTTTAGAAAGTCCATTTAATGGTGAGAAAAACGGTATATAATATGTGTGGGTACAGTAAATGAGTAAGAGGAAAATTACAGCTAAACACAAACACTGCAGAAATGTAAAAATAGCCCTGGTCCCAAACGGACAGAAAATGGAAAAGTGCTGTAGTCATTAAGGGGTTAAACAACTTTCTAATTTACTTCTATTATCTAATGTGTTTCATTCTCTTGATAGCCTTCGCTGAAAAGCATATCTAGATAGGCTCAGTAGCTGCTGATTGGTGGCTGCACGTAGATGTCTCGTGTGATTGGCTCACCCATGTGCATTGCCATTTCTTCAACAAAGGATATCTAAATAATGAAGCAAATTAGATAAGAGAAGTAAATTTGAATTTTGTTTTAAATGGTATCCTCTATCTGAATCATGAAAGAACATTTTGGAGTTTAATGTCCCTTTAAGTGAGATGTACAGGAATGGCAGAAAGTTTAAAGCATAAATGCTAAACCATCCAGTAACATGATCAGTCAAAAAAGTGTCATGGTCGCTTTAAAGTGGACCAAAGAACCAACAAACTATGGTGTTAGTAAGAAATTCATCTGACTTATAGGCTTTTTTCTTTCAGGTCACAAGATTATTTTGTTTTCTTTGTAGCCATATCTTTATAGACAATCCTTTGCACATTGAACATGGAGGCATACAGACAGGAGAAATACATTATGGACTAACAGCATGGTTTTAATTAACACCATGTTATATGTTGATATTATGATTTTGATAAACTTGTCTATGTGTGTTTAAATGTTTTATATTTGAGCATGCCAAGTAGGTTATCTGAAAAAGATTGTGAATAAATAATTAGATTTTTATTTATCACTTTAATTGACAAGAATTTTTTACTACACTATCGTTCAACAGTTATATTAAGCTACCTAGTTAGTTCTGTAGTCGTGTTTCTATAGTCTGTGTTGTAGAAAAAACAGCCACAGGATTTCCTAAATAAGGGTATCAGAGGAAGCCCTTTTTAATATACTATAGCTTTATAACAGTACATGTAACAGCACAGTGACCCTTGGAAAAATATTATGGGCTTTTTACCTCGGCAGATGTAAGTCAAAAACATCTTATGTAACTACCTAAGAACGTCCCTTGGGGCAAGGAGAGGAAGACAATGAAAAAGAGAAAAAGAATTGACATTTTCAGTCTAGCTATTTCTAATCCAATTTCTTAAGAAAATCTCTGATCTCAGACAAGAGTCTGTTATAATTGAGCTTAACTATATGGTCTAAATCTGGAATACTCCCAAGTGCCTAATAGAGTCTGTAGTCTAATGAAACTGATAATGGGATCTTAAATTAGCCAACATGTCCAGTGCTTAATGAATAGCTATAGTTTATTTTTTGTTCACTGAGAATGTCAAAATTCTTAATAACACAAAACACTTCATTTATGGATTCCTCGGGGTTAGTCAACAGCAACATGACATACTCAGCAAATTGCACAATTTTTTCATGTCTCGCCAATAGTGACTTCCTCAATTAAATCTGATGGCTTGTGCAAATGGCTTGATAGCCAGAGCAGAGATAAGTGGGGATAGCAGGCACCCTTGTCTCATACCATTACTTATAGCAATTTCTGGTGGGCAAAATTCAACTCCCTTAACTCTGGCAAATGCGCCAGAATATAATGACTTAAAGGAAATTGAAACACAAAATTGTTCTTTCATGATTCAGATAGAGCATGCAATTTTGAACACATTTTTAATTTACTTCTAGTATCAAATGTTCTTCATTATTGTTCTTCATTATGCTTTGTTGAAAAGCAGGAAGAGACACCAAACCCATTTTTTTTAAGGTAGAGCATGCAATTTTAAGTAACTTTCTAATTTACTCATATTATCAATTTTCTTTGTTCTCTTGCTATCTTTTTTGAAAAAGAAGGCATCTAAGCTAAGGAACCAGCCAATTTTTGGTTCAGACCCTGGACAGCACATGTTTATTGTTTGGTGCTGTCCAATCAGCAAGGACAACCCAGGTTGGGAACAAAAAAATTTGCCGGATTCTAACCTTACATTCTTGCTTTTCAAATAAAGATAGCAAAAGAATGAAGAAAAATTGATAATAGGAGTAAATTAGAAAGTTGCTTAAAATTGCATGCTCTATCTGAATAATGAAAGAAAAAATTTGGGTTCTGTGTCCCTTTAAGCTCAGGAGTGTGCACCTGTCTGGAGCACTATATGGCAGCTATTTCCTGCCATGTAGTGCCCCGAACACCTACCTAGGTATCTCTTCAACAAGAAATATCAGGAGAACAAAGCAAATTTGATAATAGAAGTAAAATGTAAACTTTTGTTTAAAAAAATTAAAAATATGTTAGCTTTCTGGGCTAACGCCGGTTCATAAAGCTCTTAACTACTGTACTCTAAAGTACACTAACACCCATAAACTACCTATGTACCCCTAAACCGAGGTCCCCCCACATCGCCGCCACTCGATTAAATTTTTTTAACCCCTAATCTGCCGACCGCCAACTACGTTATACTTATGTACCCCTAATCTGCTGCCCCTAACACCGCCGACCCCTATATTATATTTATTAACCCCTAACCTGCCCCCCACAACGTCGCCGCCAGCTACCTACACTTATTAACCCCTAATCTGCCGACCGCAAAGCGCCGCCACCTACGTTATCCTTATGTACCCCTAATCTGCTGCCCCTAACACCGCCGACCCTTATATTATATTTATTAACCCCTAATCTGCCCCCCACAACGTCGCCTCCACCTGCCTACACTTATTAACCCTTAATCTGCCGAGCGGACCTGAGCGCTACTATAATAAAGTTATTAACCCCTAATCCGCCTCACTAACCCTATAATAAATAGTATTAACCCCTAATCTGCCCTCCCTAACATCGCCGACACCTAACTTCAATTATTAACCCCTAATCTGCCGACCGGAGCTCACCGCTATTCTAATAAATGTATTAACCCCTAAAGCTAAGTCTAACCCTAACACTAACACCCCCCTAAGTTAAATATAATTTTAATTTAACGAAATTAATTAACTTTTATTAAATAAATTATTCCTATTTAAAGCTAAATACTTACCTGTAAAATAAACCCTAATATAGCTACAATATAAATTATAATTACATTGTAGCTATTTTAGGATTAATATTTATTTTACAGGCAACTTTGTAATTATTTTAACCAGGTACAATAGCTATTAAATAGTTAAGAACTATTTAATAGTTACCTAGTTAAAATAATTACAAAATTACCTGTAAAATAAATCCTAACCTAAGTTACAATTAAACCTAACACTATACTATCATTAAATTAATTAAATAAAATACCTACAATTACCTACAATTAAACCTAACACTACACTATCAATACATTAATTAAATACAATATCTACAAATAACTACAATGAAATAAACTAACTAAAGTGCAAAAAATAAAAAAGAACTAAGTTACAAAAAATAAAAAAATATCTACAAACATAAGAAAAATATTACAACAATTTAAAACTAATTACACCTACTCTAAGCCCCCTAATTAAACAACAAAGCCCCCCAAAATAAAAAATGCCCTACCCTATTCTAAATTACTAAAGTTAAAAGCTCTTTTACCTTACCAGCCCTGAACAGGGCCCTTTGCGGGGCATGCCCCAAGAAGTTCAGCTCTTTTGCCTGTAAAAAAAACATACAATACCCCCCCCAACATTACAACCCACCACCCACATACCCCTAATCTAACCCAAACCCCCCTTAAATAAACCTAACACTAAGCCCCTGAAGATCTTCCTACCTTATCTTCACCATACCAGGTTCACCGATCCGTCCTGAAGAGCTCCTCCAATGTCCTGATCCAAGCCCAAGCGGGGGGCTGAAGATGTCCATGATCCGGTAGAAGTCTTCATCCAAGCGGGGCAGAAGAGGTCTTCCATCCGATTGAAGTCTTCATCCAAGCGGGGCAGAAGAGGTCTTCCATCCGATTGAAGTCTTCATCCAGGCGGCCACTTCTATCGACATCCATCTGGAGCGGAGCGGCAGCATCCTGAAGACCTCCGACGCGGAACATCCATCCTGGCCGACGACTGAACGACGAATGACGGTTCCTTTAAATGACGTCATCCAAGATGGCATCCCTCGAATTCCGATTGGCTGATAGGATTCTATCAGCCAATCGGAATTAAGGTAGGAATATTCTGATTGGCTGATGGAATCAGCCAATCAGATTTAGCTCGCATTCTATTGGCTGATCGGAACAGCCAATAGAATGCAAGCTCAATCTGATTGGCTGATTGGATCAGCCAATCGGATTGAACTTGATTCTGATTGGCTGATTCCATCAGCCAATCAGAATATTCCTACCTTAATTCCGATTGGCTGATAGAATCCTATCAGCCAATCGGAATTCGAGGGACGCCATCTTGGATGACGTCATTTAAAGGAACCGTCATTCGTCGTTCAGTCATCGGCCAGGATGGATGTTCCGCGTCGGAGGTCTTCAGGATGCTGCCGCTCCGCTCCAGATGGATGTCGATAGAAGATGCCGCCTGGATGAAGACTTCAATCAGATGGAAGATCTCTTCTGCCCCGCTTGGATGAAGACTTCAATCGGATGGAAGACCTCTTCTGCCCCGCTTGGATGAAGACTTCTACCGGATCATGGACATCTTCAGCCCCCCGCTTGGGCTTGGATCAGGACATCGGAGGAGCTCTTCAGGACGGATCGGTGAACCTGGTATGGTGAAGATAAGGTAGGAAGATCTTCAGGGGCTTAGTGTTAGGTTTATTTAAGGGGGGTTTGGGTTAGATTAGGGGTATGTGGGTGGTGGGTTGTAATGTTGGGGGGGGGGCATTGTATGTTTTTTTTACAGGCAAAAGAGCTGAACTTCTTGGGGCATGCCCCGCAAAGGGCCCTGTTCAGGGCTGGTAAGGTAAAAGAGCTTTTAACTTTAGTAATTTAGAATAGGGTAGGGCATTTTTTATTTTGGGGGGCTTTGTTGTTTTATTAGGGGGCTTAGAGTAGGTGTAATTAGTTTAAAATTGTTGTAATATTTTTCTTATGTTTGTAGATATTTTTTTATTTTTTGTAACTTAGTTCTTTTTTATTTTTTGTACTTTAGTTAGTTTATTTCATTGTAGTTATTTGTAGATATTGTATTTAATTAATGTATTGATAGTGTAGTGTTAGGTTTAATTGTAGGTAATTGTAGGTATTTTATTTAATTAATTTAATGATAGTATAGTGTTAGGTTTAATTGTAACTTAGGTTAGGATTTATTTTACAGGTAATTTTGTAATTATTTTAACTAGGTAACTATTAAATAGTTCTTAACTATTTAATAGCTATTGTACCTGGTTAAAATAATTACAAAGTTGCCTGTAAAATAAATATTAATCCTAAAATAGCTACAATGTAATTATAATTTATATTGTAGCTATATTAGGATTTATTTTACAGGTAAGTATTTAGCTTTAAATAGGAATAATTTATTTAATAAGAGTTAATTAATTTCGTTAGATTAAAATTATATTTAATTTAGGGGGGTGTTAGTGTTAGGGTTAGGGTTAGCTTTAGGGGTTAATACATTTATTAGAATAGCGGTGAGCTCCGGTCGGCAGATTAGGGGTTAATAATTTAAGTTAGGTGTCGGCGATGTTAGGGAGGGCAGATTAGGGGTTAATACTATTTATTATAGGGTTAGTGAGGCGGATTAGGGGTTAATAACTTTATTATAGTAGCGCTCAGGTTCGCTCGGCAGATTAGGGGTTAATAAGTGTAGGCAGGTGGAGGCGACGTTGTGGGGGGCAGATTAGGGGTTAATAAATATAATATAGGGGTCGGCGATGTTAGGGCAGCAGATTAGGGGTACATAAGGATAATGTAAGTAGCGGTGGTTTACGGAGCGGCAGATTAGGGGTTAATAATAATATGCAGGGGTCAGCGATAGCGGGGGCGGCAGAATAGGGGTTAATAAGTGTAAGGTTAGGGGTGTTTAGACTCGGGGTACATGTTAGAGTGTTAGGTGCAGACGTAGGAAGTGTTTCCGCATAGCAAACAATGGGGCTGCGTTAGGAGCTGAACGTGGCTTTTTTGCAGGTGTTAGGTTTTTTTTCAGCTCAAACAGCCCCATTGTTTCCTATGGGGGAATCGTGCACGAGCACGTTTTTGAGGCTGGCCGCTTGCGTAAGCAACTGTGGTATCGAGAGTTGAAGCTGCGTTAAAAATGCTCTACGCTCCTTTTTTGGAGCCTAACGCAGCCTTTATGTGGACTCTCAATACCAGAGTTATTTTTATGGTGCGGCCAGAAAAAAGCCAGCGTTAGCTACGCGGGTCCTTACCGACAAAACTCTAAATCTAGGCCTAAGACTCTAAAAGCGACAGTAAAGTCCAAAATGAAGTTTTATGATTCAGATAGGGCATGTAATTTTAAACAACTTTCCAATTTACTTTTATCATCAAATTTGCTTTGTTATTTTGGTATTCTTAAATGAAAGCTAAACCTATATAGACTCATATGCTAATTTCTAATCCATTGAAGGCGGCCTCTTATCTGAATGCATTTGACAGTTTTTCACAGCTAGATGGCGTTAGTTCATGTGTCCCATATAGATAACATTGTGCTCACGCCCATGAAGTTATTGAAGAGTCAGCACTAATTGCCTGAAATGCAAGTCTGTCAAAGTAACTGAAATAAGGGGGCAATCTGCAGAAGCTTAGATACAAGGTAATCACAGAGGTAAAAAAGTGTATTAATATAACAGTGTTGGTTATGCACAACTAGGGAATGGTAAATAAAGAGAGTATTTATCTTTTAAAACAATAACATTTTTGGTATTTACAGTCCCCTTAAGAAAACCCTGTTGCTTCCACGACTCATCTACCTTGTGCTACCTTCCGCATCTGTACAAAGATACAGTGACTGATTAGACACTGGAGGGGGTAGTAAAAGTCTAACAATATAAAAATCTTGAAGAAAAATCCTCCAGACTTCTAGATCTGCCCCAATCATTCTAGAAACCGTAATTCAAGTCTGCAGACAAACTAAACCTCTCATGGCAGTCTCCATGCGGCTATAGAAAAAATTTGTCCTAAGGTAATGACCCTACCTGCAAAGTTAAATAAACCCAGCAACGATTGAAGCCCTTTCAAAGTTGTCTTACCTGCTCTGAACATTACTAAGATGAACCCTTTGCACTTTCAATATTATCAGCAGGTAACCTACATTATCTGGCCACTGTGTCCATCTCAATACCCAAGTAAACCAAAGAAGTGAAAGGGCCCTCAGTTATTTCTAAAGCCAAATAAAACTTAAATGTATCCATTATTAGACTGAGCATGGATTTCAATAATTGTCTACACTGACCTTACCCTGGCAACCCCATCAGAAGAAAGTCAATTCATAAAAAAGCATAAAGATCTTTCGCTGCGACGTATCCTGTAAACCTGATAAGCTGAGTTCTGTTAAGAATCAGAATGTTCCTTTTGCCTAATTTGTGGTGCATAAGAGGTCTCACAGATTCCTGTAGCAGCAGTGGAAGTACAATGGATTATCACCAGAGGGTGAACCCCAATATTCTGGCCTGAAGCTGCAGCTGTCTGATATGGATGTAATCACTTTACTTGCGGAAGAGGCCATTCCTGAAGAGCTGGTAGTAACAGCTATCCCTGCAGGCGGACTCAGAACCACATATGTTGTCCTATCTCCTACCAGTAAGAGGGAAAGTAGAGTGTATTGCAGCGATTTACAGCAGGTCTACTGCCCCCTACCTGAACCTGCCCACTAATATTAGTAGATACAGCATTCTGTGCTAGCAGTCTCTTCTTCAAACCGGCCATAATATTCATGTAGCCAACCTACCTCTAGATAAAATCAATGGTGATTCAGCATTCTTGTCACACATTAACCCCTTCATTCCTTTCCTTTTGTTACATGACCTCTATAAGACTACTCAGCTCTCTTAACACCCTTACCTCTGACATCCATGCCACAAATTTTTTAAGCCTCTCAACAATATCCCTGGCCTTAGATACCACCACACTGCCTCTTGAGCATCTGCCTCTCCCCCTAGAGTACTTCCTGCACCAGGCTCCCCCATTACTGCTGCTGTGGCCTTCTACATTTGCCCACTGCTCGTTAAAAATAAAAATGGTGGCAGGTTAAGTGGTGCATGTACATACTTGGGAGGGAGAAGGGGCCTGATGCATCAAGGAGAGGACCTCCTCACATGCTGTTCTGCATTACTAGGTCCTAAGAGGATCCTATGGCTTGCTTAGATGCCCCATTTGACACCGGAGCTGCCTGAACAGGACAATGGGCCACCGCGGGAACTTCCTGCTGACTGGATGTCAGTGGTATTGAGCATTCACCTTCTGCCTCCTCTGAATTAGAGAGGAGGAGAGGAGAACAGTTTTGGGAGTCAAAGCAGGGAATGGGGAGGGAGGATGAAACCAGAGGGGGTAGATTTGGAGGAGAGAACAGCCCAAATTGGAGGAACAAAGAGGGACATAATGAAGGGAAGGAACAGTAGGAAAAAACAAAGAGGAAATAGAAGAGATATAAGGGATATAAGAAATAGGAGAAAAAGAGAAAGAGGGAAATGAGGAGGGAGAATAAATTATAGGACCTGAAAAAGAAGTGGCAAAGGAGATAGAATAGACTGGTTGGAAAGCAGGAGAAGTTGAAACAGAGGATATACTTCGAGAAGAAAAAGTGAATGGAATAGCAGAAGAGACAGGAACAAAATCACCTATATTGGTTGACTCTTTCCTCTTCCTGTTAGGAGTTTCTTGATCATCGCGATAATGTCTAGGAGCCTTCACAGATCGACAAGCACTCTCTATGATTCCTGGTAGACAGCAAACAAGGAAAAAGGACTACTTCCTACCTTCTTGCTCTTAAAAAACCTACACGCTCCACCCCCTCTAAACTCTTCAAAAACACACATGAACAGCTAAAATACACTTGTCCGCCCCTAACTGGTTCTCCCCATATCTTTCTTCAAAAGAAGTATATGTGGGAATACAACAAGCAAAAACAGCTATTTTAAAATATAAAATCAAGGTAAAAGCTATTTGCAAACAACAGAATACACTCCAACAGGTAAAATGGATCATTGGGAACACACTTAAAGAGAGAGAAAAGTACACAGCACCTTTAAAGTACAGTATGCTGTCTATAAACTTTCTAACGCCTAGATTACGAGTTTTGCGTTAGAGGCTATGCGGTGCTAACGAGCAGTTTTCTCTCACCGCTCACTTACCTGCAGTGCTGGTATTACAGGTTTTTACAAACCCGGCGTTAAAAGACAAGAAATGAGCGTTGAGCAACTCCAATACCAGCGCTGCTTAAGTCAGCGGTGAGCTGGTCGTACGTGCTCGTGCACGATTTCCCCATAGGAATCAACGGGGAGAGCTGGCTGAGAAAAAGTCTAACACCTGCAAAAAAGCAGCGTAAAACTCAGTAACGCAGCCCCATTGATTCCTATGGGGAAATAAAATGTATGTCTACACCTAACACCCTAACATGAACCCCGAGTCTAAACACCCCTAATCCTACACTTATTAACCCCTAATCTGCCACCCCCGACATCGTCGCCACCTGCATTATATTTATTAACCCCTAATCTACCTCTCCGGACATCGCCGCCACCTACATTATATTTATGAACCCATAATCTGCTGCCCCCAACATCGCCACCACCTACATTATATTTATTAACCCCTAATCTGCTGCCCCCAATGTCACGGCCACCTACCTACACTTAGTAACCCCTAATCTGCCGTCCCAAATGTCGTCGCCACTATAATAAACATATTAACCCCTAAACCGTAACACTCCCGCCTCGCAAACATTAGTTAAATATTATTAACCCATAATCTGCCGTCCCTAACATCGACACCAGCTACCTACATTTATTAACCCCTAATCTGCCGCCCCCAACGTCGCCGACACTATACTAAATGTATTAACCCCTAAACCTAAGTCTAACCCTAACCCTAACACCCCCTAACTTAAATATAATGTAAATAAGTCTAAATAAAATTCATATCATTAACTACATTATTCCTATTTAAAACTAAATACTTACCTGTAAAATAAACCCTAAGATAGCTACAATATAACTAATAGTTACATTGTAGCTAGCTTAGGGTTTATTTTTATTTTACAGGCAAGTTTGTATTTATTTTAACTAGGTAGAATAGTTACTAAATAGTTATTAACTATTTAATAACTACCTAGCTAAAATAAATACAAAAGTACCTGTAAAATAAAACCTAACCTAAGTTACAATAACACCTAACACTACACTATAATTAAATAAATTGACTAAATTAAATACAATTAAATAATTTAAATTAAATTAGCTAAAGTACAAAAAAAACCCCACTAAATTACAGAAAATAATAAACAATTTACAGATATTTAAACTAATTACACCTAATCTAATAGCCCTATCAAAATAAAAAAAGCCTCCCCCCCCCCAAATAAAAAAAAACCCTAGCCTAAACTAAACTACCATTAGCCCTTGAAAAAGGGCCTTTTGTGGGGTATTGCCCCAAAGTAATCAGCTCTTTTACTTGTAAAAAAAAATACAAACAACCCCCCAACAGTAAAACCCACCACCCACACAAACAACCCCACAAATAAAATACTAACTAAAAAAACCTAAGCTCCCCATTGCCCTGAAAAGGGCATTTGGATGGGCATTGCCCTTAAAATGGTAGTTAGCTCTTTTGCAGGCCCAAAGTCCCTAATCTAAAAATAAAACCCACCCAATACACCCTTAAAAAAACACTAATCCCCTGAAGATCGACTTACAGTTCTGAAGATCCGACATCCATCCTCAAGGAAGCAGCAGAAGTCTTCATCCAACCGGGCCAAAGTCCTCAACGAAGCCGGGAGAAGTCTTCATCCAAGCCGGGCGAAGTGGTCATCCAGACGGGCAGAAGTCTTCATCCAGACGGCATCTTCTTCGGATTAAGAGGATGCTCCACGTCGGATGTCTTGAAGATGGACCCGCTCCGCGTCGGATGGATGAGGATAAAAGATGCCGTCTGGATGAAGACTTCTGCCCGTCTGCATGACCACTTCGCCCCGGCTTGGATGAAGACTTCTTCTGGCTTCGTTGAGGACTTTGGCCTGGTTGGATTAAGACTTCTGCCGCTTTCTTGAGGATGGATGTCGGATCTTCAGAACTGTAAAACGATCTTCAGGGGGTTAGTGTTAGGTTTTTTTAAGGGTGTATTGGGTGGGTTTTATTTTTAGGTTAGGGACTTTGGGCCTGCAAAAGAGCTAACTGCCCTTTTAAGGGCAATGCCCATCCAAATGCTCTTTTCAGGGCAATGGGGAGCTTAGGTTTTTTTTTAGTTAGTATTTTATTTGGGGGGTTGTTTGTGTGGGTGGTGGGTTTTACCGTTGGGGGGGTTGTTTGTATTTTTTTTTACTGGTAAAAGAGCTGATTACTTTGGGGCAATGCCCTGCAAAAGGCCCTTTTAAGGGCTATTGGTAGTTTAGTTTACGCTAGGTTTTTTTTATTTGGGGGGGCTTTTTCTATTTTGATAGGGCTATTAGATTAGGTATAATTAGTTTAAATATCTGTAATTTGTTTATTATTTTCTGTAATTTAGTTTTTTTTGTACTTTAGCTAATTTAATTAAATTTATTTAATTGTATTTAATTTAGTAAATGTATTTAATTATAGTGTAGTGTTAGGTGTTATTGTAACTTAGGTTAGGTTTTATTTTACAGGTACTTTTGTATTTATTTTAGCTAGGTAGTTATTAAATAGTTAATCACTATTTAATAACTATTGTACCTAGTTAAAATAAATACAAACTTGCCTGTAAAATAAAAATAAACCCTAAGATAGCTACAATGTTACTATTAGTTATATTGTAGCTATCTTAGGGTTTATTTTACAGGTAAGTATTTAGTTTTAAATAGGAATAATTTAGTTAATGATAGTCATTTTATTTAGATTTATTGTATTTATATTTAAGTTAGGGGGTGTTAGGGTTAGGGTTAGACTTAGGTTTAGGGGTTAATACATTTAGTATAGTGGCGGCGACGTTGGGGGTGGCAGATTAGGGGTTAATAAATGTAGGTAGGTGGCGGCGATGTTAGGGACGGCAGATTAGGGGTTAATAATATTTAACTAATGTTTGCGAGGCGGGAGTGCGGCGGTTTAGGGGTTAATATATTTATTATAGTGGTGGCAGATTAGGGGTTAATAAGTGTAGGTAGGTTGCGGCGACATTGGGGCGGCAGATTAGTGGTTAATAAATATAATGTAGGTGTCGGCGATGTTGGGGGCAGCAGATTAGGGGTTCATAAATATAATGTAGGTGGCGGCGGTGTCCGGAGCAGCAGATTATTTGTTAAAAAATTTATTTTAGTGTTTGCGATGCGGGAGGGCCTCGGTTTAGGGGTTAATAGGTAGTTTATGGGTGTTAGTGTACTTTTTAGCACTTTAGTTATGAGTTTTATGTTACGGCGTTGTACCATAAAAGTAGGGTGTACCGCTCACTTTTTGGCCTTCCAGCACAGACCAGCGCTATGGAAGTCACATAGAAAAAAGACTTTTACGAAGTTTACGTAAGTCATTTTGCGGTAAGGCCAAAGAAGTGTGCGGTGACCCTAAACCTTCAAGACTCGTAATAGCAGCGGGCGTAAAAAAGCAGCGTTAGGACCTCTTAACGCTGCTTTTTTACCTTAACGCACAACTCTAAATCTAGCTGTCAGACTTTATGCCTGGAGAGATGCTGAGAAATGCAGGTAAACGTCTGGATGCTTTCAAGGAAATGCCTAATGCTGGCTGACATCTGGATCAAATGAATCATTTTGTCTGCATTTAGCTGAATCATATTAGCCATAATTACTGATTATATGCCCCTGAGGCATGTAGTGTTGACACAAATTCATATTGTGCTTATTTGACAAGTCATTAAAGGACCAGTAAACACAGTAGATTGGCATAATCAAAAAATGCAAGATAACAAGACAATGCAATAGCATTTAGTCTGAACTTCAAATGAGTAGTACATTTTTATTCTTACAATTTTAAAATGTATGTCTATTTCCACTCCCCCTGTACCATGTGACAGCCATCAGCCAATCACAAATGCATACACGTACCATGTGACAGCCATCAGCCAATCACAAATACTGTGAATGCTTGCACATGCTCAGTAGGAGCTGGTGATTGATTCAGAAAGTTTAAGTATAAAAAGACTGTGCACATTTTGTTAATGAAAGCATATTGGAAAGTTGTTTAAAATTGCATGCTCTAGCTGAATAGTGAAATTTTAATTTTGACGAGTGTCCCTTTAACATATAGATGCTAAGAGAGGAAAATAATTAGCAAGGAAATACATTTGTACATTTTCATGATAATTCAGAAATCTAGACACAATCACATTAATACAAAACATTTTAAAGGTCTTATGTGCTCCCTTTTGTCAGAAAATATTTGCTGTAAATAAATGACATCTAATGCATGCTTTTCTTAACAAATGCGACAGCCTTGCACATCGGTTAGTGACATTTAACAAATCAGTACAATATTAAATGGAATACATGACCAACCCTAATAAAAGCCAATAAAAACTAGCTTACAAAAGATATATATTATTGTAACAGATTCTAGATTTTTATTCAAAACTTGCTTCAAAAAGCAGGAATGTAATAATTCTGTACCTTTAAGTCATGATTTGGTAATGGCTTTTTTGACCTTGACAAACAATTGCAACCTTCCACAGTACAAGTCATTTAAAATTATCTATGTTACGGAAATGCTTTTGGGTGGCAGCCGTATTGGATGACTATGGCCTAGATTACAAGTGGAGCTTAAAATATTAGTGCTATTGTGTGCTAACATCACTCAATAGCGCTTCCCCCCCCACCTTATATTACAAGTTGAAAGTAATATAATAGCGCTCAAGTGAAAGTCTAGGGAGCTCTAACATCTAAACGTATGATAGAGCTGGTGGACTAAATCCCTCACATAACATCCCTTGTGCTTAAAGGGATAGTCTAGCCAAAATTAAACTTTCATGATTTAGATAGGGCATCCAATTTTAAACAATTTTCCCAATTTACTTTTATCATCAAATTTGCTTTGTTCTCTTGGTATTCTTTGCTGAAAGCTAAACCTAGGTAGGCTCATATGTTAATTTCTAAGCATTTGAAAGCCGCCTCTTATCTCAATGCATTTTGACCGTTTTTACAGCTAGACAGCACTGGTTCATGTGCGCCATATACATAACATTGTGCTCACTCCTGTGGAGGTACCTAGGAGTCAGCACTGGTTGGCTAAAATGCAAGTCTGTAAAAAGAACTGAAATAATGGGATAATCTGCAGAGGCTGAGATACAAGGTAATCAGAGATGTAAAAAGTGTATTAATATAACAGTATTGGTTATGCAAAACTGGGGAATATGTAATAAAGAGATTATCTATATATTTAAACAATAAAAATTCTGGAGTAGACTGTCCCTTTAAAAGGGTCAAACAAGGGTCGGAGTCTGACAGGGTTCCAAGATGGACGCCTTTGCTTAGAGCTCCATATACCAAGGCAGGGAGATCCGTCACTACTCCTCTTCATAAGCGATCTGAAGGGTGCAATCAAGCTTGGTGGCTATGTGAAGCAGCAGGGAGTACCACAAGAGCTAGAACTACAGGCTGGTAGCAGAGGATCGCCGCAACAGGTGGATTTGAACAGACGCACCCGGCGCCATCTTCCCAAACCAGGACTAGATATCGGCAGGTCGTTCTTCAAAGCCAACGTATACACACCCCACAACGGCTTGGCGACCATCCAAAGCAATCCTTGCTGGAGCGGCCTGATAACTCTCCACCTCGTTTAAAATAGTTGAAATGTGAGTACCGGCCATATAAACCTGGTCAAATACCTACAGGCCATGAAAATTAATACACGTAGAGCCACACAAATGGAGCCTAACATGTCCTAACACACTGCGCAGTATACTGGCCCAGATATAGCCACATAATACAGGGATCCTCATAAACAAATCACTAATCCTGGAAGTTAATCATGTCAAAAGGGGGAAACGTCAGATGAAGACCTACCATGTGGTATTCATAGAAATCTAAATACTCAGCATACAGCCATATTTGAAGATATAGAACTGGCTTATTAAAGAATTTACTAATGTGATCTTTATTTCTATATTGTATGTGGTGCACATAATATGATATTCCTACCCCCAACTTCACTTTTTACAAGAAGGGACTTTTGGCTGGGAAACTTTACTGCCTCACAAGCTAAGACATAATTCTGTATTATTGTTGAAAATCAGGTTTTCTTCACTGTGAACTCTCTCCTTATACAACCACACAGCATCCTGAAAACTTTTTTCTAATACCAGAAGATTAAAATGATGGTAAACTCTCCCCTTTTTAAAATCAGATCTGGAATGTAAGCACTATTTTAGATGAAGTTTATTTCATTAGCTGTAATGAAGATGCAGTATAACATGCCTTTTAATATAGATATGAAATTCAAATACTGCATGCTCCTCCGCCCACTTCAAAAGTAACATTTTCTGTGCGCTAACATTGATTGGAGAGTAATTCAATCATTTAGCTGACAGAAAAATTTACTTTTGAAGTGTGTGGTGTAACGTGGGGTATTTGAATTTCATATCTATATTAAAAACTAAGTTATAGTGCATCTTCATTGCACATGATGAATAAAACCCCATGTAAAATAGCGCTTACATTCCAGATCTGATTTTAAAAAGGGGAGAGTTTACCATCACTTTAAGCAAAATAATTTCCTATACTAATAGTGGAACATTCCTAATTGTGAAATAACTTTATTCCTTGAGACTTTCTATTCTAGAACAACAAAACAACAAAATGACCTCTAAGAAACTAAATAAACCAGATAAACCTGGGAAATCTGCCTCTGTAAACTCATATTTCAAACCCTCTCAAGGTGACAAAACCTCAGATACTAACAAAGAAATGGAAGAAACTAATACACTAGCATCTGTCACACAAGATTCCTCTGACAACTCCACTCCGCTAACTAAAGCTGACCTACACATACTTTTTTCTAAACAAGATATCACTAATAGCTTTGACAAATACTGGGCGAAAATGGATTCCATGCACACTTCTATGACGGCAAGTCTAAATGATTTTAAAAAAAGAAATCACAGACTTATGTACCAGAGTGGAAACATTGGAAGAAAACAGAGACAACCTAGTGGAGGATGTTGAAATGACAGAACAACAAGTCTCCCAGCAACAGCAAGTGTTTCAGGAATTCCTGAATCGGTTACAATCGAAGAATTACCATCATACCTACATGTATTGTTCTGTGCAATAACTGGGGTAGATCAGTAAAAGGAAATTGAGATTGAGAGAGCACACAGAGCTCTGAAACCCAAACACAAAGCAGACAATCCACCCAAGATGTTATAGTGGCATTCCTTAAATTCCCAGAGAAGGATAAGATCCTCAAAGAGGCAGCCAAACAACCAACTTTCAAGTTTCAAGGAAATGTAGTCCACTTCTATCAGGACCTGAGCACTAGGACACTTCAACTGAGGGGGTCTCTACGTCCTCTCACCTCTCTTCTTTGAAAAAACAGAATCCAGTAAAGATGGGATTACCCTTTTGCTTTACATATCTCTAAGGACAAAAAATCCTCACAATCAGAGACACTAATGGGATACCAGACATCTACCCAGCACTGGATCTGGAAACACCAAACATGCCGGAGAACCCACAGATGGAGGAGACATTAAGACCTCAACCTGTGAACCTTAAGTCTCAGGCAACAGAAGAACAAATGAAAGAACTGTGATTTATCCTCTCTTTCCCTTATTTTTCCTTCTCTTTTAGGTCACCATATACCTACAGAGACCACGGACTACTTTGAAGGCAAAGGGGTCGAGTTTAGGAACCCACACAAGAAAATGAATGCTTAAGTCTAACACAGTTTTCTCTCTCTCTTTTACAATGAAGAAGTTGTATTTAAATGTTGTAAAGTTCAAACACAGTTAATGTTTTTGATATAGAGAGTAGGGAGTAGTTATTAGTAAACACTAATCACTGTTAAAGGCACTTTGTTCTATATCCATTTACCACCTAGGTTTTAAATATGGAGTTAGATGGCAACTCCTTTGTTACATAGGTTCCCCAGATTTAGTTGATGTTACTTTAGGAACCTAAATATATTTTTTATTATTTTTTAATCTTATTCTTAAGTCATTTCTCTCTAACGCTTTTACCTTTTCTACCTTACATATTCTCATTCTACTTGTCTACTTTTTAATTCTCCTTATGCTGTCTCCAAGTGGATCACAGACACACCCAAAGAATCAACGGACGCAGGAAAATTTTCAGAGGTCTGACTCATTACTAGGGACTGGTGAGCTCTTCAAACCACACAACATCTTAACACGAATCCTAACAACAAATAATCAAACGCCACCATTAGTCACATATTAATGGCTCCAACTAATATAATTTTACTTTCTCACAATGCAAGAGGCCTTAATTCAGACACAAAACGTAGGAAAGCCTTATCCCAATATACACACTTAGGTGCAAACGTTATCTTTTTACAAGAAACCCATTTTGAGTCAAATCATATCCCTAAATACTGGTCGAAACAATACACCACACACTTTCATTCTACTACAGATAAAAAGAAGAGAGGGTAGACGCACCATGTATTTACCAAGGGATAGGGGAGGCTTGGGACTCCCAGATTTAAAATCATATAGGAATGCTCTCATTTTACAGAGAATAATGGAATGGTCACACAATGTTGAGCAGAAGGCTTGGGTACAATTGGATAGAAAAATTCTTAAACTAAATAATATGGGTACCTTGGCCTGGATCTCTTCTCAGAAAAGACCAAAAAGTATTCTGAATTACCATATGCTGGCGGAAACTCTTCGGGTGGGGGACATAATTTTAGCTACCACTACACACGTATCCACAGGGCGAGAACCCTGACCTCCCCATTCATCAGTTAGGCTTCCGGAAGACTAAACCATATAAATTTAGAGAGGGGTCGATACAGGGTATAATAGAAGACGGGAACATTTTGTCCCAGGATAAACTAGAAGAAAGATACACAGACATTTTTAAATCTCGGATACATTATAACCAGCTAATCCACTACATAACAACCTATAAAAGCAAACAGGACTTAGGGAGGAGACTTACACCATTTGAGGAACTCTGCACTATGACACATGTCCCAAAGCACCTGGTGTCATTGATATACAAAATTTTGCTCATCCCAGAGACAGAGACACTTCCCACATACACTAATCAATGGCTGAAAGCTTTTAGCTTGATTGGGAGATCCTCGTTATCAGCGCACATTCAGGAGACCCATATTAAGCTTATTTGTAGATGGTACCTCACTCCGGGGAGGCTGCACAAAATATTTTCCTCTCTTAGCTCCACCTGTTGGAGGGGCTGTGGAGAGGAAGGGACTCTTCTTCATATTTGGTGGCAGTGTCCGAGCCTGAGGAGCTTTTGGCCAGAAGTTATAAGGCAAATGTCTGCAATCCTCAATCTGAATGTCCCAAATATCCCAGAGATTCTACTGTTCCTGGCTCTGCCCAAAATGCAAAGTGATGCACACATGGCCCTGATGTTGATAATGATCATGGGAGCCAAAAAACTAATCCCCAGAAAATGGAAATCACAGGCTACTCATACAATAGAAGAATGGCGTGCCCAAGTAGACGAGATACTCCTTATGGAGAGATTCCACTATCTGAAAACACACAAACTGGCGACATATGAAACGGTACTTGCTCTATGGCATAGTACTATCTAATAATCCCCCCTTTTTTTCTCTCCCTCCCCCTTCCCTACTACTGACCCCACCCATCCCACCCCTCTACTATCTTTATATCTACCTAAATAAACACAATACTCAGTGTTAGAGGACTCTCTCAGGACCACGACCCTCTTGTTCTCTTCTGCTCCAGGACTCTGGTATCTGCACTGCAAAGTGTAAGGACAAGCGCTTGGAGAGCTGTTTCACAAAACACACATACAAGGATATGCTTGCAGAACAACTCTAACTTTATTATGTCAGGCTGGCCATTTTATACATTTCAGAATACATTGAAATCTGTAATCATTAGCTCATTTCTAAGATACGGAAGAACATCTTGCATCCTGTAAGTTGTACATCACATTTGTCAGATATCCTTGCAGACAAGAGTTACAGCATATAGGTTTAACAAGTGACATATTCATAATTACATCATTTCACATGGTATTTCTATAAGAACAAAGAAACTCATAAAAAATATAATTGAAATAAAAGGAGTGTTAGGGAGTCATTTCTACAGGAATACCTAACTACAGATAAACAGTAACTGGGCCTCCTGGCCCAGCACAAATCACAGCCGTTTGACATCTTGTAGAGATAACAATGCATCCAAGCACATCTTCAGGGTCATTCTCAGGGCTATTATATCTATGCAAGTCTCCCTAACATCAGCATATTTCTTACTACATAATAAACCACTATAATAAAAGTCTAATCATTACAAAATGGATGCTAATCATCACAAGATGGCTGTGGGGAACAAGATGGCTGCCGTCAGGTTCATATTACCCCTAACACTTAGTCTGTTTATTCTTGAATTAGTGCTCACAATACGTAAAAATAAAGAAAATTTAAGTTAAAAAATAAAAAAGGAAACAAAAAACATTTTAGTTTCCGCCCTCGGAATTTGACCGATGGTCGGGTATAACTACTATAGATGTGAATTACATCTTGGTTATGATGGTTAAAAATATGACTGTATTCTTTAATGGAATGTAACTGATTCTTTACTTAACCATTGTTTGTATATTGGTATCTCACATCAATGAAGCTTTTGAAAAGAAAAAAAAAAAAAAAAGAGGGATATTCATCCTATTCCACCTAAATTTTAGTCAGACAGAATCTGTAATAGATAAAGAAGACAGAAATCTAATAATTAAGGTCCACATAAACTAGATTCCTGGACAGCACATTACAGCACTTTACGGTGTTACCTCAGACCACACTTTCTTTTCAACAGCAAGATTACATATTTCTGAGCCAAATGTTATCCATTTATCCTTGTGTGTGTGGCCAGATCATTCCATAATAGTGGCTAAATTATCAGGGCTTATTGCCCCAAACAATGCAAGAAGTTGGACATATGACCCCACACTCATGAAAAACCCTCTACACAAAGACCACATTTTTGACACAGATGATGGAATTCTGGAGTGTTAACACTGACTCCATTGATAACCCGATTCAGATTTGGGCAGCTCATAAATCAGTGCTGAGAGGTCTCCTAATTCAACTTGGTTTGGATGTCTATCTGCAATCAAAATGACAGTGTTACCAAGGATTTTATATTTATTTCGGACCCTACCGATAGGCATTCCGAATTGCGATCTAGAGAATCTCCAAACTAGCATAAATAGCTTCATAAGAGGCACAAAAAAAGCCAGAATCCCTAAATCTATATTCACGAGACATAGGAAATTGGGAGGCATGGGCACACCAAATCTTAGACATTACTTTCAAGCAGCTAGACTAGCCCAAACTACCCATCTTAACAAAATTAGAGTCTGATATAAACAACTCACATCCTCAAGAGATGGCTCTGTGGGATCCACAGCGAGCTCAAGGTCAAAGGTCAGTAAATTGCCAATTACAGACTACATGCTCAAAACTTGGTCCACACTCACCTCATCCCTCAAACTCCTCCCTAGCAGATCACTAAAATTAATAACACCTACAGATCAGACCCCAACTATAAATAAAGGGGAAATAGAGGCTTATACAGGATTGCAGACATAGTAGACAAAGGTAAAATAATGACATACACACAGCTACAGGATAAACTATCCCCTATCAAATTGCACTGGTTTTTATATCTTCAGCTATCTTCTATTGTACATAGCTACCTACTTTCATCGAAAGGCCACCCCTTCACCACCCTAGAAAACATCTGTAGCAACCCATCCAGACCTAGAAAAACTATCACACAAATATAACAATTAATTCTTCCACACAAGTCACTAAAACAAACCTACACTTTAAATGGGAAGCTGACCTAAATACAGAAATTGATATTCTTAACTGGAATAATATATTATACAACGCAAGTAAAGGCCTATTAAGTGCTTATATGTGGGAGAATTGCCTTAAAATAAACTTCAGATGGTATCTCACTCCAACCATCACTTCTCATACCACTAGACGGGGGTCCAAACTCTGTTACAGAGGTTGTGAAGTTGAGTGCACATACAAACATATGTGGTGGGACTGTTCTCACTCCAAGGTAATTTGGAATAAATTATCACTCTTTTTAAGTAGGATTCTAGATAGCCCCATTCAGCTGACCATGAACCAATCATTATTGAATGAACACCTAAGGCAATTTAACAAAGACATCAATCAATTTATCAGGATTTTATGCACAGCTACAGATATATGTATAGCTCGACATTGGAGAGAGGGGGCTCCCTCCTGGGACAAAATTTTACTTAAGATTAGGCGCTTCTACAACATGTCAGCACAAGCAGCAATAATACAAGACAATCAGGAAGCTTTTCATAAAGTCTGGTTTTATTGGATCACGTATGACTCTATATAATAAAAGTTCAAACAGACACTAGACCCAATACTGCATAGATTTTACATATATCTAAACTTAAATTGGTTACTCAGTAAATTATCTTTGTTACTGGAAACTTTGTTGGGGGTGTCTTGGTCAGAAGGCACTTTTTCCTTACTTTTTTTCTTCTTCCCTCCTTATTTTCTTTTCTTCCTGTTTCTTCAATTCTTCTTTACCCCTTCTTAAGCCAAGATCTTCATAATTTATTTGAAGGTGTGGGGATGAGGATTTGCTCCAACCCCTCTCAGATTATCAAGGCACGATGTCAGATAAGATTCACTGTTATTAACAATTAAAGAGTTCTATCTTAAACAATATACCGTAAATCTGGTATAAAGCTAAACAAATACTAATGTTTCAGAGTCTCTCCGGAATACAAAGAAAATATTTATTACTAGTTGTTGTGATGAAACGTCTGTCATTAAGCCGCTATATTTCCAAAGAATGTCTTGTTTATTTTTATGTACAGATAATATGGCAATAAAAAAATATTTCATTTAAAAAGGTCAAACAATTGAGTTTCTTTTTTTTTTTTTAAATCTTTATTTTCTATATAGTTAATAAACAATAAGTAAGAGACGCATGTAGTTAGAAATAGAGGAAATTCCCCTCTATCAACATTAGAACAAAGAAAACATAATTATTACCATACGTCTTCAATCTTCTTTTTTGTTACATCTTATACATAACTTTCATATACTAAACGTTTATAGCATTCTGTTCCAATATACATTTAGACCCTACCCCAGGGTTTCCAGTTTATAGATACAAAGATAGAAAAAAAACATTTAGACACACTATCCACTCTTTAATATGAGTTACTGTTACATTGTACTCTTCAACCATTTCTAATTATATTTTAAATTGCTTTATACTAAAAAAAAATAAAAAAAATAAAGGAAAAAAATTTCCGTAACTTAACAAAAATTTCCCCTCCAATTGAGTTTCTTAATAACTTTTAAACTATGATTTTATTTTGAGATATAAGTTTAAAATACTGCAGACATACACACACACACACACACACACACACACATATATATATATATATATATATATACACACACACACATATATATATATATATATATACACACACACATATATATATATATATACACACACACACATATATATATATATATATATACACACACACATATATATATATATATATATATATATATATATATATATATACACACACATCTTTGAGTCCCACACCTTGTCATATATTATATTCCTTTAAATCACTGTTAATTTATTTCAACGATAAACATTTATTTTAAATTTAATGTGTATAAAAATGAGTGAAATATTTTAAGATATTATACATTAAGGCCTAGATAACAAGTGGAGCGCTAATTTTTCTGGTTATTGCTACCGCGATCTTTGGTTAATTTTATTAATGTCCACCAAATGCCCCCCAAATTAAGTGCAATACACTTTATTAAAAAACTAGGCGATAAGCCTGCCCAGAGGGCAGTCTATGTTTAAAAAAACGAAATTTATGCTTACCTGATAAATTTCTTTCCGGATATGGAGAGTCCACGACATCATTCAATTACTAGTGGGAATACCACTCCTGGCCAGCAGGAGGAGGCAAAGAGCACCACAGCAAAGCTGTTAAATGTCACTCCCCTACCCATAATCCCCAGTCATTCGACCGAAGGGAAATGGAAAAAGGAATAACACAATGGTGTAGAGGTGCCTGAGGTTTAGTAAAAAATTTGTCTAAATTAAGAAATTTATCAGGTAAGCATTTCTTTCCTAAGATATGGAGAGTCCACAACGTCATTCAGTTACTATTGGGAACCATGACCCAAGCTAGAGGACACAGAATGAACAGGGAGGGAGAACAAGACAGGCAGACCTAAACAGAAGGCACCACCGCTTGAAGAACCTTTCTCCCAAAAGAAGTCTTAGCTGAGGCAAAAGTATTAAATTTGAAAAATTTGGAAAAAGTATGCAGAGAGGACCAAGTTGCCGCCTTGCAAATCTGTTCCACAGAAGCTTAATTTTTAAAAGCCCAAGAAGAAGCGACAGTCCTTTTAGAATGAGCTGTAATTCTCTCAGGAGGCTGCTGTCCAGCAGTCTCATAAGCAAAACTAATTATACTTCTCAAACATAGGGAAAGAGAAGTAGCAGTAGTCTTCTGACCTTTACGCTTTCCAGAGAAACAAACAAACGGGGCAGAAGACTAGCAAAAATCCTTAGCTGCCTGTAGGTAAAATTTGAGAGCATGTACAACATCCAAGTCATGCAACAGATGTTCCTCATGAGAAGAAGGATTAGGATAGATAGAATGAACAACAATTTCCTGATTAATATTTCTATCCAAAACTACCTAGGGAGAAAACACAATTTAGTACGAAGAATTGCCTTATCCGCATGAAAAATAAGGTAAGGTGAATCGCACTGCAAAACCAAGAGTTCGGAAACTATCCAAACAGAAGAAATAGTGATAAGAAACAAAACCTTCCAAGCTAACAGCTTAATATCTATGGAATGCATTGTCTCAAACGGAGCCTGCTGCAAAACTTAAGAACTAGGTTAAGGCTCCAAGGAGGAGCAACAGGTTTAAACACAGGCCTGATTCTGACCAGGGCCTGACAAAAAGATTGAACATCTGGCACATTCGCCAGACACTTATGTAAAAGAATCGATAATGCAGAAATCTGACCTTTCAGAGAACTGACTGACAACCCTTTCTCCAGACCATCCTGGAGAAAAGACAAAATTCTATGAATCTTGTCCCTACTCCAAGAGTAGCCCTTCGATTCACACCAATAAAGGTATTTACGCCATACCTTATGGTAAATTTTACTAAATGTTTAATCTCCATGCAGTCAGCTTCAGAGAAACAAGATTTGGATGGAGGAAAAGACCCTGAGTTAGAAGGTCCTTCCTCAGAGGTAACCTCCAAGGAGGTAGAGATGAGATCTTCTCTAGGTCTGCAAACCATATTCTGCGAGGCCATGCAGGAGCTATTAGAATTACAGACACTCTCTCTTGTTTGATACAAGTAATGAACCGAAGGAGTGCAAACGGAGGAAATAGGTATGCTAGACTAGACTGAAATCCCAAGGAACCGCCAGAGCATCTATTAGGGCGGCCTGAGGATCTCTTGACCTTGAACCGTACCTTGGAAGCTTGGCGTTCTAATGAGATGCCTTCAGATCCAACTCCAGCACCCCCCACTTAAAGGTTAACCTTGAGAACACCTCCGGATGGAGAGCCCACTCCCCGGGAGGAAAGGTCTGTCTGCTCAGAAAATCCGCCTCCCAGTTGTCCACGTCTGGAATGTGGAAGGCAGATAGAAGACTATTGTGAGCTTCTGCCCACTGAATAATCTGAGTGACCTCCTTCATGGCCAAGGAACTCAGAGTTCCTCCCTGGTGGTTGATGTAAGCCACTGATGTGATGTTGTCCGACTGGAACTTGATAAACCGGGCTAAGGACAATTAAGGCCAAGCCATCAGAGCATTGAAGATCGCTCACAACTCCAAGATGTTTATGGAAGAGAAGGCTCCTCCCAAGTCCATAGGTCATGAGCCTTTATTGAGTCCCAGACTGCTCCCCAGCCTAGCATGCTGGTGTCCGTGGTCACAATCACCCAGGAAGGTCTCAGGAAGCATGTGCCCTTAGACAGATGATTCTGAGAAATCCACCACGAGAGAGAGTCTCTTGTCAACTGGTCCAGATCTATCCTCTGAGACAGATCTGAATGGTCTCCATTCCATTGTCTGAGCATGCATAACTTCAGAGCTCTCAAATGGAATCGAGCAAAGGGAATGATGTCCATGGAAGCGACCATAAGACCATTTATCTCCATGCATTGAGCCACTGAAGGCTGAACAGTAGACTGTATCAAGAGGCAAGAAGAGAGAAGTTTGGATTTTCTGACCTCCGTCAGAAAAATCTTCATAGATAGGGAATCTGTATGAGAGTTTGCTTGTTGAAAAGATGGCACCTGAACCAATATGTCGTCCAGGTAAGGTGCCACCCGCAATTCCCTGAGACCTAAATTCAGAACCTTTGAGAAAATTCTGGGAGCTGTGGCAAGGCCAAACGGAAGAGCAACAAACTGAAAGTGTTTGTCTAGAAAAGCAAATCTCAGGAACTGGTAGTGATCCCTGTGGATGGGGACATGAAGATACGCGTCCTTCAGATCTATGGTCGTCATGAACTGAACCTCTTGAACTGTAACAATTCAACCTAACTAGTTGAAAGGTACAGGTTATTAGGGTATTATATTGTAGCTATATAACCTTCAATTAACTTGCCTTTAGGTATGAAGCATGAATGATTAAATTGTATTAAATTGTATTAAATTGTATAGTTCAAACTGCAGAGGTTGTTATTTGAATATAGCAGAATAAGCAAAGGTTAAATCACTTGCGAGGAATATTAGTTTGTTAGGAGTTGATAAACAGTGTACTGAGGGGTGTGATCAACCTGCGCTGGGAAAGTTACCAATAAACCACTGGGTAAATGGAGTATCCTCAAACTCCACAGAGAGAAATACAATCATACAATAGTAATAAGGATATTACTATAATAACCCTTGGCGCTAACGTGTAGCTAAAATTGGTAATGCAGAGGTTCTAATTATTGTATAGTATAAACAATAAATTACCTTGGTGCAAATGGAAATGATAATTCCTTGCAAAAATGTGAAAACTGGGTAGTTGATTATGGGATGCGCTTAAGGATGAACAAGAGTAATGGTGCAAGTAAAAAATAAACAAATTTTATTACAATCTTAATCGTGCACAGAAATATTTTTTAAAACAAAATTTAAAAGACACTCTGATCAGGCGTTTGACAATGTAGTATCAATAAAAATCCCTAAAAACCTCAAAATAAAATTGCATAAAAGAAATAACAATAAAACAACAATGAGACAATCACTATCACAAATGGTTAATTCGAGATAGAGAACAAAGATCCCATTGGAAACCAAGGAAGATCCACGTCAGCTGGAAGTTAGTGGTATTTTAACCGGAGCTGTAACGAGATGAGATCCAAATGAACAGACAGGAAGAGAGCCAAAATTTAAGGTGTTCACTTATTACTTACACCGAAAATGCTCTATGAAGTCCCAGCTGTCTCTCTATAGCGGTCCTGGATTAGATCACTGCTGGATGGATCCCCGAAATGAAGGAAAACCTCTTGTCTTTTACAATCCGTATCAGCAATCACGCCAGATAAACCAAAATGTGCTCTGGGTCTCTGTGCGGTCTCGGCGCTGGTAATTAGTTCCAGTCACCTGTGTGTTAGAAAAGTGGGCGGAGCAACGCGTTTCAGCCCGGTCTGGGCCTTTGTCAAGCTCCTGATAGATGGGAGGTCAGGTCCTTTATACCGTCACCCCCTTCTGCTAATCTGCTTCCCCGACTCTCTATACCATGTGATCACTGCAGTTACTTGCTGCGTTGACGTCAGAAGGTCCTTTAGAGGAATGGGAACTCTAAACCCATACAATACCTACAAATAACTACAATGAAATAAACTAACTAAAGTACAAAAAATAAAAAAGAACTAAGTTACAAAAAATAAAAAAATAATTACAAACATAAGAAAAATATTACAACAATTTTAAACTAATTACACCTACTCTAAGCCCCCTAATAAAATAACAAAGACCCCCAAAATAAAAAATGCCCTACCCTATTCTAAATTACTAAAGTTCAAAGCTCTTTTACCTTACCAGCCCTGAACAGGGCCCTTTGCGGGGCATGCCCCAAGAAGTTCAGCTCTTTTGCCTGTAAAAAAACCCACATACAATACCCCCCCCCAACATTACAACCCACCACCCACATACCCCTAATCTAACCCAAACCCCCCTTAAATAAACCTAACACTAAGCCCCTGAAGATCATCCTACCTTGTCTTCACCTCATCGGGTATCACCGATCGGTCCTGGCTCCAAAATCTTCATCCAACCCAAGCGGGGGCTGGCGATCCATCATCCGGTGGCTGAAGAGGTTCAGAAGAGGCTCCAAAGTCTTCATCCTATCCGGGAAGAAGAGTAGATCCGGACCGGCAACCATCATCTTCCAAGCGGCATCTTCTATCTTCATCCGATGAGGACCGGCTCCATCCTGAAGACCTCCACCGCGGACCCATCTTCATCCGGCGACGTCCAACTGAAGAATGACGGTTCCTTTAAAGGACGTCATCCAAGATGGCGTCCCTCGAATTCCGATTGGCTGATAGGATTCTATCAGCCAATCGGAATTAAGGTAGGAATATTCTGATTGGCTGATGGAATCAGCCAATCAGAATCAAGATCAATCCGATTGGCTGATCCAATCAGCCAATCAGATTGAGCTCGCATTCTCTTGGCTGATCGGAACAGCCAATAGAATGCAAGCTCAATCTGATTGGCTGATTGGATCAGCCAATCGGATTGAACTTGATTCTGATTGGGAATTCTGATTAGGGGTTAATAAATATAATATAGGGGTCGGCGGTGTTAGGGGCAGCAGATTAGGGGTACATAAGGATAACGTAGGTGGCGGTCGGCAGATTAGGGGTTAAAAAAATGTAATCGAGAGGCGGCGATGTGGGGGGGCCTCGGTTTAGGGGTACATAGGTAGTTTATGGGTGTTAGTGTACTTTAGAGTACAGTAGTTAAGAGCTTTATGAACCGGCGTTAGCCCAGAAAGCTCTTAACTACTGACTTTTTTCTGCGGCTGGAGTTTTGTCGTTAGAATTCTAACGCTCACTTCAGACACGACTCTAAATACCGGAGTTAGAAAAATCCCATTGAAAAGATAGGATACGCAATTGACGTAAGGGGATCTGCGGTATGGAAAAGTCGCGGCTGAAAAGTGAGCGTTAGACCCTTTTTTGAGTGACTCCAAATACCGGAGGTAGCCTAAAACCAGCGTTAGAGGCTCCTAACGCTGGTTTTCACGGCTACCGCCAAACTCTAAATCTAGGCCCTAGGTTTTTGCAGTATTTTTTTTTTCTTTTTTTTTTTTTTTGTTATTATTTATTTTTGTTTGTTGTTGTTGTCGCTTGTTCTGTTTGTATGTTTCTTCGTCTACCTCCTGTTTTCCATTAGATCCTTGTTATGTTATTATGCAGGTGAGAAGGAAGGAAAAGAGAGAGAGGGATGGTGAGGGTAGGAACTCGTTAAGGAAAAATGTAGGAAATTGTATTAAAGATGATTTTAGGTATATAAGGTAGAAATACAAAACCACATTATGTTTTGTCAGCTACCTGATAAGAATTGTTCAGGCTTAAAGAAGATTGGAATGCGTAGCTAACAATATCTAGTTTGTTGTTTTATATTTTTGCTATAACTTATGTGTTTTTTTAAGGCTACTATATTCATGTGTAATGATTATTCCTCATTTGTATCTTGAAAATGTGAGGTTCAAAGTTTTCCTTCTCTATGTAACAAAAATAGAAAATGTGAGGTTTATTTATAGTATTCTTTGCATAACTGTGATGTAACAGATTTGTTTATTTTGTGGCAACTTGATTGCTATATTCTTTTCTGCATATGTATCTGATTGCTGTAACTCATCACATTTGACATTTTATATTTAACCTCAATAAAAATTATTTAAAAAAAAAAAAAAGTACTTGGCCTCTTATATCATCAAAATGAAACCATGCTAGGGGACTTACATCAACAGTTTTATATATCATTAGAGACAAGTCTACTACAGCTCAGGGATGCGCCCTTCAGTATAGGAGCGTGCAAGCTCAAACCAGTGTGTCCAAGGTTTTCAGAAACAAAGCCAAGAGGTGATCAAAGATCAGAATTCGCCCTTGTTCTCTAGGGGTACCCAGAGACTTTGTACTGACAGACAAGGTAAACTAGTAAGAAACAATGCAGACAATTTTAGTAACAGTTTACTTAACAAACACAGAAAATAGAAAACATTTGTCTCTGAGGACAGTAGGATCCTCTTACTTAACACACTACTGCTCCCACTTGCTTTCTCCGCAGATGGGCGTCTTGGAGCAGTACATTCACACGCCGTAAAGGACCTCTTACACTGACACTTTCATAACAAAAGATGTTAAAACATAAAAAACAGCTGTCTCAGGTTCTTGGGAGTTTGTACTCATGACAGGACAGAGGGTTTAGGAATCAGAGGATAGGAGAGCAAATTGAGAAAGAAAGGTTCTCACCTTTTTGGCGCCTGTGGTCTCCTGTCCTCAAAATTCCAGTCCTGGCTCCGTCCACAATCGCTTTCAAACTCCCGGGTTTCGGCACCAAATTGATGAAGAAAAAATTAACATGAAGACAGCTGATCCAAATTTTAAAAGGTTATAATTGTACAATTAAACAAAATTACAACAAAATGACAACAGGTAATACAGAGTGTGGCGCGCAGCATCAGATAGGAACAGTGTCTCTTTTATAGCCCATGTTCTGTGTTTCTGAGAATCTTCACATGTAAGCACCTTGTGGTCTTCTTCTTATCTTGTCCATACAAACTTTGGGTGTTGTTACTGTAGCTGAAAATAATTTGCATACACAGCAGAAAATAGCTGAACTGACAAGAAAGGACATTACTTTTACTTTTAAAAGTACAAATGCATTTGTCAGGGGCACACATAAGGAAAATATACAGAATTAAAAATATTTTTCATTAACAACATCAATAGTGGGGAAGATATTTGAAGGGATTATAAGGGATTATATTGATGAGCATATTCGTGTAAACAAGATTATGAGTTCTAATCAGCATGGTTTTATGAGAAATAGATCATGTCAAACTAATCTAATTAGATTCTATGAGGAAGGAAGTAAACATATAGATAAAGGGGAATCAGTTGATGTGATATACTTAGATTTTGCAAAGGTGTTTGATACAGTGCCACTGCCAAATGAGAGATTAATGCACAAAATAAAGGGACTGGGAATAGCTGAAAATGTTAGTTTGTGGATAAATAACTGGATAAAAGATAGGGAGCAACGAGTAGTAGTAAATGGATCATACTCAGATTGGACAAAGGTAATCAGTGGAGTACCCCAGGGATCAGTGCTGGGCCCTATTCTTTTTAATATTTTTATAAATGACTTGGAGCTAAGATTAAATAGCGACATCTCTATTTTTGCAGATGATACTAAGTTAAGTAAGGTCATTAGGTCAGAGCAGGATGAACTTTCGTTACGAAGGGACCTGCAAAAATTAGAAGTATGGGCAGGTAAATGGAAAATGAAATTTAATACAGGAAAATGCAAGGTTCTACATTTTGGAAGTAAAAATAAGCAGGCAACGTATTATTTAAATGGGACAAGACTTAGCCAAACACAGGAGGAAAGGGATTTGGGGGTAGTAATAGATAACAAGCTAAAGATGGGTGCACAATGCAGGGCAACAGCTTCAAAGGCTAATAAGATACTAGCATGTATTAAAAGAGGCATTGACTCAAGGGAGGAAAGCATAATTCTGTCACTATATAAAACCCTGGTAAGACCTTACCTTGAGTATGGAGTGCAGTTCTGGAGACCAATTGCAAAAAAAGATTTTGCAGAACTAGAAAAAGTTCAGAGAAGGGCCACAAAGCTAATAAGGGGATTGGAGAATTTAACCTATGAGGAGAGGCTTTCCAAACTGGGTCTGTTTTCTTTAGAAAAAAGGCGCTTAAGAGGTGAAGGTGACATGATTACTTTATATAAATATATTCAAGGCCCATATACAGAGATGGCAGAAGCTCTGTTTATTCCAAGAAAATTGTTTGTGACCAGAGGTCACAATTTAAGGTTGGAGGAAAGGGGATTTAATCTCCTGTAACGGAAACGTTTTTTTCACTGTAAAAGCAATAAAATTGTGGAACTCATTACCAAAGGAGGTAGTGAATGCCAATACCCTAGATACATTTAAAAATTATTTGGATACATTTCTGTCTATAAACAAAATTCATGGATATGATTGCTAGTATTAAATGGATCACCTTTTAGTGTGATTAGTTAAGCTTAACTGGAGCTTTTTGTATATATTTTAGATTTGTATAGGTTGAACTCGATGGACTTCGGTCTTTTTTTAAACCTCATCTACTATGTTACTACAGGGAGTGCAGAATTATTAGGCAAATGAGTATTTTGACCACATCATCCTCTTTATGCATGTTGTCTTACTCCAAGCTGTATAGGCTCGAAAGTCTACTACCAATTAAGCATATTAGGTGATGTGCATCTCTGTAATGAGAAGGGGTGTGGTCTAATGACATCAACACCCTATTTCAGGTGTGCATAATTATTAGGCAACTTCCTTTCCTTTGGCAAAATGGGTCAAAAGAAGGACTTGACAGGCTCAGAAAAGTCAAAAATAGTGAGATATCTTGCAGAGGGATGCAGCACTCTTAAAATTGCAAAGCTTCTGAAGCGTGATCATCGAACAATCAAGCGTTTCATTCAAAATAGTCAACAGGGTCGCAAGAAGCGTGTGGAAAAACCAAGGCGCAAAATAACTGCCCATGAACTGAGAAAAGTCAAGCGTGCAGCTGCCAAGATGCCACTTGCCACCAGTTTGGCCATATTTAAGAGCTGCAACATCACTGGAGTGCCCAAAAGCACAAGGTGTGCAATACTCAGAGACATGGCCAAGGAAAGAAAGGCTGAAAGACGACCACCACTGAACAAGACACACAAGCTGAAACGTCAAGACTGGGCCAAGAAATATCTCAAGACTGATTTTTCTAAGGTTTTATGGACTGATGAAATGAGAGTGAGTCTTGATGGGCCAGATGGATGGGCCCGTGGCTGGATTGGTAAAGGGCAGAGAGCTCCAGTCCGACTCAGACGCCAGCAAGGTGGAGGTGGAGTACTGGTTTGGGCTGGTATCATCAAAGATGAGCTTGTGGGGCCTTTTCGGGTTGAGGATGGAGTCAAGCTCAACTCCCAGTCCTACTGCCAGTTTCTGGAAGACACCTTCTTCAAGCAGTGGTACAGGAAGAAGTCTGCATCCTTCAAGAAAAACATGATTTTCATGCAGGACAATGCTCCATCACACGCGTCCAAGTACTCCACAGCGTGGCTGGCAAGAAAGGGTATAAAAGAAGAAAATCTAATGACATGGCCTCCTTGTTCACCTGATCTGAACCCCATTGAGAACCTGTGGTCCATCATCAAATGTGAGATTTACAAGGAGGGAAAACAGTACACCTCTCTGAACAGTGTCTGGGAGGCTGTGGTTACTGCTGCACGCAATGTTGATGGTGAACAGATCAAAACACTGACAGAATCCATGGATGGCAGGCTTTTGAGTGTCCTTGCAAAGAAAGGTGGCTATATTGGTCACTGATTTGTTTTTGTTTTGTTTTTGAATGTCAGAAATGTATATTTGTGAATGTTGAGATGTTATATTGGTTTCACTGGTAAAAATAAATAATTGAAATGGGTATATATTTGTTTTTTGTTAAGTTGCCTAATAATTATGCACAGTAATAGTCACCTGCACACACAGATATCCCCCTAAAATAGCTATAACTAAAAACAAACTAAAAACTACTTCCAAAACTATTCAGCTTTGATATTAATGAGTTTTTTGGGTTCATTGAGAACATGGTTGTTGTTCAATAATAAAATTAATCCTCAAAAATACAACTTGCCTAATAATTCTGCACTCCCTGTATGTTACTAGTTCAGCAGCACATTATCATACACCACCACATTCAATCAGTTAATTGATCTGCAATGTCTTTCTCCTAATGCAATAATATGATTTGTGTGCAATATTGTAACTGCACAAGTTAAAGGAACACTAAACCCAAAATGTTTCTTTCATGATTGAGGTTGAGAATACAATTTTAAACAACATCCCAATTTACTTCTATTATCTAGTTTGTTTCATTCTTTAAATATACTTTGTTGAAAAAATAGCAATGCACATGGGTGAGCCAATCACACGAGGCACATCTATGTGCAGCCACCAATCAGAAGCTCCTGAGCCTATCTAGATATGCTTTTCAGCAAAGGATATCAAGAGAATGAAGCAAATTAAATAATAGAAGTAAATTAGCAAGTTATATAAAATCGCATGCTCTTTCTAAATCATGAAAGAAAAAAATTGGGTTTCATGGCCCTTTAAAAATATTCTTCCAAGCTTTGCCAGCAGATGGTGTTGCAGCAGCATGTATAGATGGCCTCTAATTCAAAAGCACAGTATTAACTCAAGGGTTCAAATTCAGAAATATTGAATAGGATGCACAATGTAAATACCAAATAACAATATTAAAAGTTTTAAACAGCTGTTCAAACAGTAAGTTCAAAGCAAACATATGTGCAATTATGGTCACTGTTTACCAGAAAGCATATACAGTGCACTTCTATTAGAATTATAGTGTTGTTTTTTCCTTTTAAATATATTTTCACAGTAGATAAGAACCAAAAGGCCCATCAAGTCTATACATATTACAGGTTACTAATTTCTTAGTTTACCCTTATGCATGTCCCAGGCATTTTTTTATCATTTTCAATTGGAAGTTTAATCCATGAACCCAACACCCTTTATGTAAAAAACAACAACTGCTTCCTCACATTTCTCCTGTATCTTCTACCCTCTAAATTTAGATTATGACCCCTTGTTTTGTTATTTCTTTTTTCTTTTCTTTTTTGTGGAAAATGGTTTTAGCTTCAACTATGGTAGGCCAAGATAATGTTTACTTTCTCCTTACATCTTCACTAAGCATCCATAATATGCTGGTATGGAAATACAAACAAACAAATCTATACTATAATTTGCATTTGTAATGGCCGTCGCCATCGGCAGTTGCGCACACATCCTCAATGGAATGTTGGCAGTGCGAGGACAAAAGATGGTTGACGGCTAAGACGGACACTTAACCGTCAACCACCCACATCGGAATACACCTAATTACCCTATTAACCTCTAAAACGCAAAACCCCCACATCACAATAAACCTAATTATCCTATTAACCCCTAAACCGCAAAACTCCCACATCGCAATAAACCGAATGAACTTATTAACCCCTTAAACCGCCAAAACCCACAATGCAAATAACTATTTAAATAACTAAGTACCCTAACCTAACACCCCCTTAAACTAACCCAAATTACCTAAACTAATAAATTCTAAAGTTACAAAAAAAAAAAAAAATAAGTTTACAAAAAAAAGGCTAACATTACAGAAAATAAAAAATCAAATTACCAAATTTAACAAAATTAAACCTAATCCCTATGAAAATAAAAAAAGCCCATAGCTAGTGAAATTCTATTGGCTGATTTGAACAGCCAATAGGATTTGAGTAGCTCTAATCCTATTGGTTGATTTGAATTGGAAGAATCAAATCAGCCAATAGGAATTCAAGGGACGCCATCTTTAATCGCGTACCTTGAATTCACTATTCAGTGTACGGCGAAAATCGCACAAAGAGGATCCTACACGCTCCATGGCTCCGCGGTTGCGGGTTTTTAGTTCCAGGGTCAACGTTCTTCAGCACCTCTCTGCGCAGGATGTTCCTGGAAGAAGAAGAGGTCGCCCTTGGAAAAAGACTTCCCCGCCTGAAACAGGATCTTCTCCGCCAGACTTCAGGAAAGGTGAGTAGCAATTTGGGGGCTAATTTTTTTTTAAGGTTTTTTTTTTGGGTGGGGTTGTTTTATTTAGATTAGGGATGGGCAGTAAAAGAGCTAAATGCCCTTTTAAGGGCAATGCCCAAACAAATACCCTTTTCAGGGCAATGGATAGTTTAGGTTTTTTAGTGTTAGGTTCTTTTATTTTAGGGGATGGGGGTTTTACTGTTAGGTGGGACTTTGTGTATTTTTTGTAAAAGAGCTGATTATCTAGGGGCAATGCCTTGCAAAAAGCCCCTTTAAGGGCTACTGGTAGTTTATTCTTAGAGTAGGGGGTGTTTTTATTTTGGGGGGCTTTTTTATTTTCAAAGGGATTAGGTTTAATTTTGTTAAATTTGGTAATTTGATTTTTTATTTTCTGTAATGTTAGCCCTTTTTTGTAAACTTATTTTTTTTTTTTTTTTTTTTTTGTATTAGTTAGGTAATTTGGGTTAATTTAAGGGGGTGTTAGGTTAGGGGGTGTTAGGTTCGGGTACTTAGTTATTTAACTAGTTATTTGCGTTGTGGGTTTTGGCGGTTTAAGGGGTTAATAAGTTAATTAGGTTTATTGCGATGTGGGAGTTTTGTGGTTTAGGGGTGAATAGGGCAAATAGGTTTATTGCGATGTAGGAGGTTTTGCCGGGTAGGGCTTATTAGTTTAATTAGGTTTATTGCGATGTAGGGGTTTTGACGTTTAGGGGTTAATAGGGTAATTAGGTTTATAGCGATGTGGGGGGTTTGCGATTTAGGGGTTAATAGGGTAATTAGGTTATTGCGATGTGGGGGTTTTGGGGTTTTGGGGTTTAGGAGTTAATAGGGTAATTAGGTTTATTGCGATGTGGGGGTTTAGCGGTTTAGGGGTTAATAGGGTAATTAGGTGTATTGCAATGTGGGTGGTTGACGGTTAAAGCGTTATTAATTTTAGTTTTATTTGCAATTTTTTTATATATTTAAGACAGTAGTCCATTATAATTATAGTATTGCTACACCTGTAGCTTAAATATTTATATAAAAGAAGAGTTACAAAATAGGTTGTTTCTACATCTGTAGTTTAAAAAAATAATTAGACTACCCTCTGGGCAGGCTTATCGACTAATACATAAATAAAAACACACAATAAATGATAAGTAGCCACGATTGATTTTGCATATCTCTTCTTCTCACAGCTGTACACAGGAAAAGGCCTGTTGTACAAGATGAACCATGTGTTTAAAGAGACAGTAAAGTCAAAATGAAACTTTCATGATTCAAATAGAGCATATCATTTTAAACAGCTTTCCAGTTTACTTCTTTATCAAATTTGCTTCATTCTCATTGTATTTTTAAATAAAAGATCAGCAAAGCATTACTGGGAGATAGCTGCTGATTGGTTGCTGCACATTTACGCCTCAAGTCATTGGTTCATGTGATGTGTTCAGCTAGCTCCAATTAATGCTTTGCTGCTCCTCTAACAAAATATACCAATACCATTAATATAACAAAACACACAAGACCACTTTTTTGTGTATAAAACCCAAAACAACCCCCACACTCACCACCACCACAAGCGAGAGGGTTAACTTTATTACTAATATCTTAAGTGCAAAATAAAGAACTGGCTTGCAAGTGCCCTGGACTACAACCCCACTAGAAGGGATGAGGCCACTCCCTTCCTAGGCCAGCATGGCTTCAACAGTCCCAGAACTGGTGTAGAAATTGCTCCACTTGTCCCTCCCTTCTACTGCCAAACTGGCCTATTCCTAAGCTGATTTTGCCTCACCCTTTACCGCCTATCAAGGAGGTTATGCCACCTTGGCCAATGCAACATGGGGTTAAGAAGCAACCGAACACACTAGGCAATGGACAATCTGCCAAAAGACTGAGTTCTAAAGGGAAGGTTCAAACAACTAATTGAGGCAACCAGGTCTTACAAAGGACCGAATGACTATTCAGTCCCCAGCCTGAGTGGACTAAATCCAGTAAATTCACACATCTTTGACACCAGGCCACCAGAAACGCTTGCCATTTTGAACCAGCTGATCTGTAAAACAAAACATGAAGAAAACATAGGGAGGGAGGGAAGACCTCAAGGCTAAACCTATAACTAATTTGGAATGGCCCACAAGTTCCCTGACTCTCAAATCCCTAAAATAAGGTAAAGAGAAAGCAGTGGGGAAAAAAAGTACTTTATAAGAGCTCACACAAACTTCCAGCAAATAAGCATGAATAAGCGCCTCCGTGTAATTTGTTTCCTGATATCTTGAGTCGTGGCTCTAGCTCTTTGAATACCCTTTAATGCTTTGTGCACTAGATTTTTCACATCCTCCACCCTGTAAAGCTTAGAATAAAAGGATACTGCTGGACCTTTCCACCTATAGCGCCTGCAGAAAGTCATGAAGGGATGGCAACCATTCAATAAAATGAGGGACTGTCAGGTCACGCCAGCAACCTTGCCTACTTTTTGCAAAAGAACTCCACTCACGTCAATTATTATTATTATTATCAGGTATTTGTAGAGCGCCAACAGATTCCACAGCACTGATTATTGAAGGCATTCCATGTCCTAGATGCCAAGGAACCATTAGGAAACCTCAGTGCAGTCCCCCAGAAGTCCCCACCTGGCAAAGATAAGGTGGACACACATCACCTTCCACTCTTGCCCGTGGTGCAGCCTCCCTAAATCTTGACCATGGAAAGTGTGACAGCGAGTCAGCAATAACATTTTCAACACCTGGGACATGTCTCACACTAAAGCATCTGTTGTGCCTCAAGCATCACAACACTAGCTGCCTAAGAATATTAACTACAGGAGGGGATGAGATGGATAAGCCATTAACAGAGTGAACAACACTCAGATTGGCAGATAAAAATACAACCACGTGGTTCTGCAATCTTGACCACCAGAGCTCAATGGCCAATAAGATCGGAAAAAGTTCCAGCAAAGTAAGGCCTAGATTTGGAGTTTGGCGTTAGCCGTGAAAACCAGCGTTAGAGGCTCCTAACGCTGGTTTTAGGCTAACTCTGGTATTTGGAGTCACTCAAAAAAGGGTCTAACGCTCACTTTTCAGCCGCGACTTTTCCATACCGCAGATCCCCTTACGTAAATTGCGTATCCTATCTTTTCAATGGGATTTTTCTAACTCCGGTATTTAGAGTCGTGTCTGAAGTGAGCGTTAGAAATCTAACGACAAAACTCCAGCCGCAGGAAAAAAGTCAGTAGTTAAGAGCTTTCTGGGCTAACGCCGGTTCATAAAGCTCTTAACTACTGTACTCTAAAGTACACTAACACCCATAAACTACCTATGTACCCCTAAACCGAGGTCCCCCCACATCGCCGCCACTCGATTAAATTTTTTTAACCCCTAATCTGCCGACCGCCAACTACGTTATACTTATGTACCCCTAATCTGCTGCCCCTAACACCGCCGACCCCTATATTATATTTATTAACCCCTAACCTGCCCCCCACAACGTCGCCGCCAGCTACCTACACTTATTAACCCCTAATCTGCCGACCGCAAAGAGCCGCCACCTACGTTATCCTTATGTACCCCTAATCTGCTGCCCCTAACACCGCCGACCCTTATATTATATTTATTAACCCCTAATCTGCCCCCCACAACGTCGCCTCCACCTGCCTACACTTATTAACCCCTAATCTGCCGAGCGGACCTGAGCGCTACTATAATAAAGTTATTAACCCCTAATCCGCCTCACTAACCCTATAATAAATAGTATTAACCCCTAATCTGCCCTCCCTAACATCGCCGACACCTAACTTCAATTATTAACCCCTAATCTGCCGACCGGAGCTCACCGCTATTCTAATAAATGTATTAACCCCTAAAGCTAAGTCTAACCCTAACACTAACACCCCCCTAAGTTAAATATAATTTTAATTTAACGAAATTAATTAACTCTTATTAAATAAATTATTCCTATTTAAAGCTAAATACTTACCTGTAAAATAAACCCTAATATAGCTACAATATAAATTATAATTACATTGTAGCTATTTTAGGATTAATATTTATTTTACAGGCAACTTTGTAATTATTTTAACCAGGTACAATAGCTACCTAGTTAAAATAATTACAAAATTACCTGTAAAATAAATCCTAACCTAAGTTACAATTAAACCTAACACTACACTATCATTAAATTAATTAAATAAAATACCTACAATTACCTACAATTAAACCTAACACTACACTATCAATACATTAATTAAATACAATATCTACAAATAACTACAATGAAATAAACTAACTAAAGTACAAAAAATAAAAAAGAACTAAGTTACAAAAAATAAAAAAATATCTACAAACATAAGAAAAATATTACAACAATTTTAAACTAATTACACCTACTCTAAGCCCCCTAATTAAACAACAAAGCCCCCCAAAATAAAAAATGCCCTACCCTATTCTAAATTACTAAAGTTAAAAGCTCTTTTACCTTACCAGCCCTGAACAGGGCCCTTTGCGGGGCATGCCCCAAGAAGTTCAGCTCTTTTGCCTGTAAAAAAAACATACAATACCCCCCCCCCCAACATTACAACCCACCACCCACATACCCCTAATCTAACCCAAACCCCCCTTAAATAAACCTAACACTAAGCCCCTGAAGATCTTCCTACCTTATCTTCACCATACCAGGTTCACCGATCCGTCCTGAAGAGCTCCTCCAATGTCCTGATCCAAGCCCAAGCGGGGGGCTGAAGATGTCCATGATCCGGTAGAAGTCTTCATCCAAGCGGGGCAGAAGAGGTCTTCCATCCGATTGAAGTCTTCATCCAAGCGGGGCAGAAGAGGTCTTCCATCCGATTGAAGTCTTCATCCAGGCGGCATCTTCTATCGACATCCATCTGGAGCGGAGCGGCAGCATCCTGAAGACCTCTGACGCGGAACATCCATCCTGGCCGACGACTGAACGACGAATGACGGTTCCTTTAAATGACGTCATCCAAGATGGCGTCCCTCGAATTCCGATTGGCTGATAGGATTCTATCAGCCAATCGGAATTAAGGTAGGAATATTCTGATTGGCTGATGGAATCAGCCAATCAGATTTAGCTCGCATTCTATTGGCTGATCGGAACAGCCAATAGAATGCAAGCTCAATCTGATTGGCTGATTGGATCAGCCAATCGGATTGAACTTGATTCTGATTGGCTGATTCCATCAGCCAATCAGAATATTCCTACCTTAATTCCAATTGGCTGATAGAATCCTATCAGCCAATCGGAATTCGAGGGACGCCATCTTGGATGACGTCATTTAAAGGAACCGTCATTCGTCGTTCAGTCATCGGCCAGGATGGATGTTCCGCGTCGGAGGTCTTCAGGATGCTGCCGCTCCGCTCCAGATGGATGTCGATAGAAGATGCCGCCTTGATGAAGACTTCAATCGGATGGAAGATCTCTTCTGCCCCGCTTGGATGAAGACTTCAATCGGATGGAAGACCTCTTCTGCCCCGCTTGGATGAAGACTTCTACCGGATCATGGACATCTTCAGCCCCCCGCTTGGGCTTGGATCAGGACATCGGAGGAGCTCTTCAGGACGGATCGGTGAACCTGGTATGGTGAAGATAAGGTAGGAAGATCTTCAGGGGCTTAGTGTTAGGTTTATTTAAGAGGGGTTTGGGTTAGACTAGGGGTATGTGGGTGGTGGGTTGTAATGTTGGGGGGGGGCATTGTATGTTTTTTTTACAGGCAAAAGAGCTGAACTTCTTGGGGCATGCCCCGCAAAGGGCCCTGTTCAGGGCTGGTAAGGTAAAAGAGCTTTTAACTTTAGTAATTTAGAATAGGGTAGGGCATTTTTTATTTTGGGGGGCTTTGTTGTTTTATTAGGGGGCTTAGAGTAGGTGTAATTAGTTTAAAATTGTTGTAATATTTTTCTTATGTTTGTAGATATTTTTTTATTTTTTGTAACTTAGTTCTTTTTTATTTTTTGTACTTTAGTTAGTTTATTTCATTGTAGTTATTTGTAGATATTGTATTTAATTAATGTATTGATAGTGTAGTGTTAGGTTTAATTGTAGGTAATTGTAGGTATTTTATTTAATTAATTTAATGATAGTATAGTGTTAGGTTTAATTGTAACTTAGGTTAGGATTTATTTTACAGGTAATTTTGTAATTATTTAACTAGGTAACTATTAAATAGTTCTTAACTATTTAATAGCTATTGTACCTGGTAAAAATAACTACAAAGTTGCCTGTAAAATAAATATTAATCCTAAAATAGCTACAATGTAATTATAATTTATATTGTAGCTATATTAGGATTTATTTTACAGGTAAGTATTTAGCTTTAAATAGGAATAATTTATTTAATAAGAGTTAATTAATTTCGTTAGATTAAAATTATATTTAATTTAGGGGGGTGTTAGTGTTAGGGTTAGACTTAGCTTTAGGGGTTAATACATTTATTAGAATAGCGGTGAGCTCCGGTCGGCAGATTAGGGGTTAATAATTGAAGTTAGGTGTCGGCGATGTTAGGGAGGGCAGATTAGGGGTTAATACTATTTATTATAGGGTGAGGCGGATTAGGGGTTAATAACTTTATTATAGTAGCGCTCAGGTCCGCTTGGCAGATTAGGGGTTAATAAGTGTAGGCAGGTGGAGGCGACGTTGTGGGGGGCAGATTAGGGGTTAATAAATATAATATAGGGGTCGGCGATGTTAGGGCAGCAGATTAGGGGTATATAAGGATAATGTAAGTAGCGGCGGTTTACGGAGCGGCAGATTAGGGGTTAATAATAATATGCAGGGGTCAGCGATAGCGGGGGCGGCAGAATAGGGGTTAATAAGTGTAAGGTTAGGGGTGTTTAGACTTGGGGTACATGTTAGAGTGTTAGGTGCAGACGTAGGAAGTGTTTCCGCATAGCAAACAATGGGGCTGCGTTAGGAGCTGAACGTGGCTTTTTTGCAGGTGTTAGGTTTTTTTTCAGCTCAAACAGCCCCATTGTTTCCTATGGGGGAATCGTGCACGAGCACGTTTTTGAGGCTGGCCGCTTGCGTAAGCAACTGTGGTATCGAGAGTTGAAGCTGCGTTAAAAATGCTCTACGCTCCTTTTTTGGAGCCTAACGCAGCCTTTATGTGGACTCTCAATACCAGAGTTATTTTTATGGTGCGGCCAGAAAAAAGCCAGCGTTAGCTACGCGGGTCCTTACCGACAAAACTCTAAATCTAGGCCTAAGACTCTAAAAGCGACAGTAAAGTCCAAAATGAAGTTTTATGATTCAGATAGGGCATGTAATTTTAAACAACTTTCCAATTTACTTTTATCATCAAATTTGCTTTGTTATTTTGGTATTCTTAAATGAAAGCTAAACCTATATAGACTCATATGCTAATTTCTAATCCATTGAAGGCGGCCTCTTATCTGAATGCATTTGACAGTTTTTCACAGCTAGATGGCGTTAGTTCATGTGTCCCATATAGATAACATTGTGCTCACGCCCATGAAGTTATTGAAGAGTCAGCACTAATTGCCTGAAATGCAAGTCTGTCAAAGTAACTGAAATAAGGGGGCAATCTGCAGAAGCTTAGATACAAGGTAATCACAGAGGTAAAAAAGTGTATTAATATAACAGTGTTGGTTATGCACAACTAGGGAATGGTAAATAAAGAGAGTATTTATCTTTTAAAACAATAACATTTTTGGTATTTACAGTCCCCTTAAGAAAACCCTGTTGCTTCCACGACTCATCTACCTTGTGCTACCTTCCGCATCTGTACAAAGATACAGTGACTGATTAGACACTGGAGGGGGTAGTAAAAGTCTAACAATATAAAAATCTTGAAGAAAAATCCTCCAGACTTCTAGATCTGCCCCAATCATTCTAGAAACCGTAATTCAAGTCTGCAGACAAACTAAACCTCTCATGGCAGTCTCCATGCGGCTATAGAAAAAATTTGTCCTAAGGTAATGACCCTACCTGCAAAGTTAAATAAACCCAGCAACGATTGAAGCCCTTTCAAAGTTGTCTTACCTGCTCTGAACATTACTAAGATGAACCCTTTGCACTTTCAATATTATCAGCAGGTAACCTACATTATCTGGCCACTGTGTCCATCTCAATACCCAAGTAAACCAAAGAAGTGAAAGGGCCCTCAGTTATTTCTAAAGCCAAATAAAACTAAATGTATCCATTATTAGACTGAGCATGGATTTCAATAATTGCCTACACTGACCTTACCCTGGCAACCCCATCAGAAGAAAGTCAATTCATAAAAAAGCATAAAGATCTTTCGCTGCGACGTATCCTGAAAACCTGATAAGCTGAGTTCTGTTAAGAATCAGAATGTTCCTTTTGCCTAATTTGTGGTGCATAAGAGGTCTCACAGATTCCTGTAGCAGCAGTGGAAATACAATGGATTATCACCAGAGGGTGAACCCCAATATTCTGGCCTGAAGCTGCAGCTGTCTGATATGGATGTAATCACTTTACTTGCGGAAGAGGCCATTCCTGAAGAGCTGGTAGTAACAGCTATCCCTGCAGGCGGATTCAGAACCACATATGTTGTCCTATCTCCTACCAGTAAGAGGGAAAGTAGAGTGTATTGCAGCGATTTACAGCAGGTCTACTGCCCCCTACCTGAACCTGCCCACTAATATTAGTAGATACAGCATTCTGTGCTAGCAGTCTCTTCTTCAAACCGGCCATAATATTCATGTAGCCAACCTACCTCTAGATAAAATCAATGGTGATTCAGCATTCTTGTCACACATTAACCCCTTCATTCCTTTCCTTTTGTTACATGACCTCTATAAGACTACTCAGCTCTCTTAACACCCTTACCTCTGACATCCATGCCACAAATTTTTTAAGCCTCTTTCTCAACAATATCCCTGGCCTTAGATACCACCACACTGCCTCTTGAGCATCTGCCTCTCCCCCTAGAGTACTTCCTGCACCAGGCTCCCCCATTACTGCTGCTGTGGCCTTCTACATTTGCCCACTGCTCGTTAAAAATAAAAATGGTGGCAGGTTAAGTAGTGCATGTACATACTTGGGAGGGAGAAGGGGCCTGATGCATCAAGGAGAGGACCTCCTCACATGCTGTTCTGCATTACTAGGTCCTAAGAGGATCCTATGGCTTGCTTAGATGCCCCATTTGACACCGGAGCTGCCTGAACAGGACAATGGGCCACCGCGGGAACTTCCTGCTGACTGGATGTCAGTGGTATTGAGCATTCACCTTCTGCCTCCTCTGAATTAGAGAGGAGGAGAGGAGAACAGTTTTGGGAGTCAAAGCAGGGAATGGGGAGGGAGGATGAAACCAGAGGGGGTAGATTTGGAGGAGAGAACAGCCCAAATTGGAGGAACAAAGAGGGACATAATGAAGGGAAGGAACAGTAGGAAAAAACAAAGAGGAAATAGAAGAGATATAAGGGATATAAGAAATAGGAGAAAAAGAGAAAGAGGGAAATGAGGAGGGAGAATAAATTATAGGACCTGAAAAAGAAGAAGTGGCAAAGGAGATAGAATAGACTGGTTGGAAAGCAGGAGAAGTTGAAACAGAGGATATACTTCGAGAAGAAAAAGTGAATGGAATAGCAGAAGAGACAGGAACAAAATCACCTATATTGGTTGACTCTTTCCTCTTCCTGTTAGGAGTTTCTTGATCATCGCGATAATGTCTAGGAGCCTTCACAGATCGACAAGCACTCTCTATGATTCCCGGTAGACAGCAAACAAGGAAAAAGGACTACTTCCTACCTTCTTGCTCTTAAAAAACCTACACGCTCCACCCCCTCTAAACTCTTCAAAAACACACATGAACAGCTAAAATACACTTGTCCGCCCCTAACTGGTTCTCCCCATATCTTTCTTCAAAAGAAGTATATGTGGGAATACAACAAGCAAAAACAGCTATTTTAAAATATAAAATCAAGGTAAAAGCTATTTGCAAACAACAGAATACACTCCAACAGGTAAAATGGATCACTGGGAACACACTTAAAGAGAGAGAAAAGTACACAGCACCTTTAAAGTACAGTATGCTGTCTATAAACTTTCTAACGCCTAGATTACGAGTTTTGCGTTAGAGGCTATGCGGTGCTAACGAGCAGTTTTCTCTCACCGCTCACTTACCTGCAGTGCTGGTATTACAGGTTTTTACAAACCCGGCGTTAAAAGACAAGAAATGAGCGTTGAGCAACTCCAATACCAGCGCTGCTTAAGTCAGCGGTGAGCTGGTCGTACGTGCTCGTGCACGATTTCCCCATAGGAATCAACGGGGAGAGCTGGCTGAGAAAAAGTCTAACACCTGCAAAAAAGCAGCGTAAAACTCAGTAACGCAGCCCCATTGATTCCTATGGGGAAATAAAATGTATGTCTACACCTAACACCCTAACATGAACCCCGAGTCTAAACACCCCTAATCCTACACTTATTAACCCCTAATCTGCCACCCCCGACATCGTCGCCACCTGCATTATATTTATTAACCCCTAATCTACCTCTCCGGACATCGCCGCCACCTACATTATATTTATGAACCCATAATCTGCTGCCCCCAATGTCACGGCCACCTACCTACACTTAGTAACCCCTAATCTGCCGTCCCAAATGTCGTCGCCACTATAATAAACATATTAACCCCTAAACCGTAACACTCCCGCCTCGCAAACATTAGTTAAATATTATTAACCCCTAATCTGCCGTCCCTAACATCGACACCACCTACCTACATTTATTAACCCCTAATCTGCCGCCCCCAACGTCGCCGACACTATACTAAATGTATTAACCCCTAAACCTAAGTCTAACCCTAACCCTAACACCCCCTAACTTAAATATAATGTAAATAAGTCTAAATAAAATTCCTATCATTAACTACATTATTCCTATTTAAAACTAAATACTTACCTGTAAAATAAACCCTAAGATAGCTACAATGTAACTAATAGTTATATTGTAGCTATCTTAGGGTTTATTTTTATTTTACAGGCAAGTTTGTATTTATTTTAACTAGGTAGAATAGTTACTAAATAGTTATTAACTATTTAATAACTACCTAGCTAAAATAAATACAAAAGTACCTGTAAAATAAAACCTAACCTAAGTTACAATAACACCTAACACTACACTATAATTAAATAAATTGACTAAATTAAATACAATTAAATAATTTAAATTAAATTAGCTAAAGTACAAAAAAAACCCCACTAAATTACAGAAAATAATAAACAAATTACAGATATTTAAACTAATTACACCTAATCTAATAGCCCTATCAAAATAAAAAAAGCCCCCCCCCCCAAAATAAAAAAAAACCCTAGCCTAAACTAAACTACCATTAGCCCTTGAAAAAGGGCCTTTTGTGGGGTATTGCCCCAAAGTAATCAGCTCTTTTACTTGTAAAAAAAAATACAAACAACCCCCAACAGTAAAACCCACCACCCACACAAACAACCCCACAAATAAAATACTAACTAAAAAAACCTAAGCTCCCCATTGCCCTGAAAAGGGCATTTGGATGGGCATTGCCCTTAAAATGGTAGTTAGCTCTTTTGCAGGCCCAAAGTCCCTAATCTAAAAATAAAACCCACCCAATACACCCTTAAAAAACACTAATCCCCTGAAGATCGACTTACAGTTCTGAAGATCCGACATCCATCCTCAAGGAAGCAGCAGAAGTCTTCATCCAACCGGGCCAAAGTCCTCAACGAAGCCGGGAGAAGTCTTCATCCAAGCCGGGCGAAGTGGTCATCCAGACGTCTTCATCCAGACGGCATCTTCTTCGGATTAAGAGGATACTCCACGTCGGATGTCTTGAAGATGGACCCGCTCCGCGTCGGATGGATGAGGATAAAAGATGCCGTCTGGATGAAGACTTCTGCCCGTCTGCATGACCACTTCGCCCCGGCTTGGATGAAGACTTCTTCTGGCTTCGTTGAGGACTTTGGCCTGGTTGGATGAAGACTTCTGCCGCTTTCTTGAGGATGGATGTCGGATCTTCAGAACTGTAAGTCGATCTTCAGGGGGTTAGTGTTAGGTTTTTTTAAGGGTGTATTGGGTGGGTTTTATTTTTAGGTTAGGGACTTTGGGCCTGCAAAAGAGCTAACTGCCCTTTTAAGGGCAATGCCCATCCAAATGCTCTTTTCAGGGCAATGGGGAGCTTAGGTTTTTTTTTAGTTAGTATTTTATTTGGGGGGTTGTTTGTGTGGGTGGTGGGTTTTACCGTTGGGGGGGTTGTTTGTATTTTTTTTTTTACTGGTAAAAGAGCTGATTACTTTGGGGCAATGCCCTGCAAAAGGCCCTTTTAAGGGCTATTGGTAGTTTAGTTTACGCTAGGTTTTTTTTATTTGGGGGGGCTTTTTCTATTTTGATAGGGCTATTAGATTAGGTATAATTAGTTTAAATATCTGTAATTTGTTTATTATTTTCTGTAATTTAGTTTTTTTTGTACTTTAGCTAATTTAATTAAATTTATTTAATTGTATTTAATTTAGTAAATGTATTTAATTATAGTGTAGTGTTAGGTGTTATTGTAACTTAGGTTAGGTTTTATTTTACAGGTACTTTTGTATTTATTTTAGCTAGGTAGTTATTAAATAGTTAATCACTATTTAATAACTATTGTACCTAGTTAAAATAAATACAAACTTGCCTGTAAAATAAAAATAAACCCTAAGATAGCTACAATGTTACTATTAGTTATATTGTAGCTATCTTAGGGTTTATTTTACAGGTAAGTATTTAGTTTTAAATAGGAATAATTTAGTTAATGATAGTCATTTTATTTAGATTTATTGTATTTATATTTAAGTTAGGGGGTGTTAGGGTTAGGGTTAGACTTAGGTTTAGGGGTTAATACATTTAGTATAGTGGCGGCGACGTTGGGGGTGGCAGATTAGGGGTTAATAAATGTAGGTAGGTGGCGGCGATGTTAGGGACGGCAGATTAGGGGTTAATAATATTTAACTAATGTTTGCGAGGCGGGAGTGCGGCGGTTTAGGGGTTAATATATTTATTATAGTGGTGGCAGATTAGGGGTTAATAAGTGTAGGTAGGTTGCGGCGACATTGGGGCGGCAGATTAGTGGTTAATAAATATAATGTAGGTGTCGGCGATGTTGGGGGCAGCAGATTAGGGGTTCATAAATATAATGTAGGTGGCGGCGGTGTCCGGAGCAGCAGATTAGTTGTTAAAAAATTTATTTTAGTGTTTGCGATGCGGGAGGGCCTCGGTTTAGGGGTTAATAGGTAGTTTATGGGTGTTAGTGTACTTTTTAGCACTTTAGTTATGAGTTTTATGTTACGGCGTTGTACCATAAAAGTAGGGTGTACCGCTCACTTTTTGGCCTTCCAGCACAGACCAGCGCTATGGAAGTCACATAGAAAAAAGACTTTTACGAAGTTTACGTAAGTCATTTTGCGGTAAGGCCAAAGAAGTGTGCGGTGACCCTAAACCTTCAAGACTCGTAATAGCAGCGGGCGTAAAAAAGCAGCGTTAGGACCTCTTAACGCTGCTTTTTTACCTTAACGCACAACTCTAAATCTAGCTGTCAGACTTTATGCCTGGAGAGATGCTGAGAAATGCAGGTAAACGTCTGGATGCTTTCAAGGAAATGCCTAATGCTGGCTGACATCTGGATCAAATGAATCATTTTGTCTGCATTTAGCTGAATCATATTAGCCATAATTACTGATTATATGCCCCTGAGGCATGTAGTGTTGACACAAATTCATATTGTGCTTATTTGACAAGTCATTAAAGGACCAGTAAACACAGTAGATTGGCATAATCAAAAAATGCAAGATAACAAGACAATGCAATAGCATTTAGTCTGAACTTCAAATGAGTAGTACATTTTTATTCTTACAATTTTAAAATGTATGTCTATTTCCACTCCCCCTGTACCATGTGACAGCCATCAGCCAATCACAAATGCATACACGTACCATGTGACAGCCATCAGCCAATCACAAATACTGTGAATGCTTGCACATGCTCAGTAGGAGCTGGTGATTGATTCAGAAAGTTTAAGTATAAAAAGACTGTGCACATTTTGTTAATGAAAGCATATTGGAAAGTTGTTTAAAATTGCATGCTCTAGCTGAATAGTGAAATTTTAATTTTGACGAGTGTCCCTTTAACATATAGATGCTAAGAGAGGAAAATAATTAGCAAGGAAATACATTTGTACATTTTCATGATAATTCAGAAATCTAGACACAATCACATTAATACAAAACATTTTAAAGGTCTTATGTGCTCCCTTTTGTCAGAAAATATTTGCTGTAAATAAATGACATCTAATGCATGCTTTTCTTAACAAATGCGACAGCCTTGCACATCGGTTAGTGACATTTAACAAATCAGTACAATATTAAATGGAATACATGACCAACCCTAATAAAAGCCAATAAAAACTAGCTTACAAAAGATATATATTATTGTAACAGATTCTAGATTTTTATTCAAAACTTGCTTCAAAAAGCAGGAATGTAATAATTCTGTACCTTTAAGTCATGATTTGGTAATGGCTTTTTTGACCTTGACAAACAATTGCAACCTTCCACAGTACAAGTCATTTAAAATTATCTATGTTACGGAAATGCTTTTGGGTGGCAGCCGTATTGGATGACTATGGCCTAGATTACAAGTGGAGCTTAAAATATTAGTGCTATTGTGTGCTAACATCACTCAATAGCGCTTCCCCCCCCCACCTTATATTACAAGTTGAAAGTAATATAATAGCGCTCAAGTGAAAGTCTAGGGAGCTCTAACATCTAAACGTATGATAGAGCTGGTGGACTAAATCCCTCACATAACATCCCTTGTGCTTAAAGGGATAGTCTAGCCAAAATTAAACTTTCATGATTTAGATAGGGCATCCAATTTTAAACAATTTTCCCAATTTACTTTTATCATCAAATTTGCTTTGTTCTCTTGGTATTCTTTGCTGAAAGCTAAACCTAGGTAGGCTCATATGTTAATTTCTAAGCCTTTGAAAGCCGCCTCTTATCTCAATGCATTTTGACCGTTTTTGCAGCTAGACAGCACTGGTTCATGTGCGCCATATACATAACATTGTGCTCACTCCTGTGGAGGTACCTAGGAGTCAGCACTGGTTGGCTAAAATGCAAGTCTGTAAAAAGAACTGAAATAATGGGATAATCTGCAGAGGCTGAGATACAAGGTAATCAGAGATGTAAAAAGTGTATTAATATAACAGTATTGGTTATGCAAAACTGGGGAATATGTAATAAAGAGATTATCTATATATTTAAACAATAAAAATTCTGGAGTAGACTGTCCCTTTAAAAGGGTCAAACAAGGGTCGGAGTCTGACAGGGTTCCAAGATGGACGCCTTTGCTTAGAGCTCCATATACCAAGGCAGGGAGATCCGTCACTACTCCTCTTCATAAGCGATCTGAAGGGTGCAATCAAGCTTGGTGGCTATGTGAAGCAGCAGGGAGTACCACAAGAGCTAGAACTACGGTCTGGTAGCAGAGGATCGCCGCAACAGGTGGATTTGAACAGACGCACCCGGCGCCATCTTCCCAAACCAGGACTAGATATCGGCAGGTCGTTCTTCAAAGCCAACGTATACACACCCCACAACGGCTTGGCGACCATCCAAAGCAATCCTTGCTGGAGCGGCCTGATAACTCTCCACCTCGTTTAAAATAGTTGAAATGTGAGTACCGGCCATATAAACCTGGTCAAATACCTACAGGCCATGAAAATTAATACACGTAGAGCCACACAAATGGAGCCTAACATGTCCTAACACACTGCGCAGTATACTGGCCCAGATATAGCCACATAATACAGGGATCCTCATAAACAAATCACTAATCCTGGAAGTTAATCATGTCAAAAGGGGGAAACGTCAGATGAAGACCTACCATGTGGTATTCATAGAAATCTAAATACTCAGCATACAGCCATATTTGAAGATATAGAACTGGCTTATTAAAGAATTTACTAATGTGATCTTTATTTCTATATTGTATGTGGTGCACATAATATGATATTCCTACCCCCAACTTCACTTTTTACAAGAAGGGACTTTTGGCTGGGAAACTTTACTGCCTCACAAGCTAAGACATAATTCTGTATTATTGTTGAAAATCAGGTTTTCTTCACTGTGAACTCTCTCCTTATACAACCACACAGCATCCTGAAAACTTTTTTCTAATACCAGAAGATTAAAATGATGGTAAACTCTCCCCTTTTTAAAATCAGATCTGGAATGTAAGCACTATTTTAGATGAAGTTTATTTCATTAGCTGTAATGAAGATGCAGTATAACATGCCTTTTAATATAGATATGAAATTCAAATACTGCATGCTCCTCCGCCCACTTCAAAAGTAACATTTTCTGTGCGCTAACATTGATTGGAGAGTAATTCAATCATTTAGCTGACAGAAAAATTTACTTTTGAAGTGTGTGGTGTAACGTGGGGTATTTGAATTTCATATCTATATTAAAAACTAAGTTATAGTGCATCTTCATTGCACATGATGAATAAAACCCCATGTAAAATAGCGCTTACATTCCAGATCTGATTTTAAAAAGGGGAGAGTTTACCATCACTTTAAGCAAAATAATTTCCTATACTAATAGTGGAACATTCCTAATTGTGAAATAACTTTATTCCTTGAGACTTTCTATTCTAGAACAACAAAACAACAAAATGACCTCTAAGAAACTAAATAAACCAGATAAACCTGGGAAATCTGCCTCTGTAAACTCATATTTCAAACCCTCTCAAGGTGACAAAACCTCAGATACTAACAAAGAAATGGAAGAAACTAATACACTAGCATCTGTCACACAAGATTCCTCTGACAACTCCACTCCGCTAACTAAAGCTGACCTACACATACTTTTTTCTAAACAAGATATCACTAATAGCTTTGACAAATACTGGGCGAAAATGGATTCCATGCACACTTCTATGACGGCAAGTCTAAATGATTTTAAAAAAAGAAATCACAGACTTATGTACCAGAGTGGAAACATTGGAAGAAAACAGAGACAACCTAGTGGAGGATGTTGAAATGACAGAACAACAAGTCTCCCAGCAACAGCAAGTGTTTCAGGAATTCCTGAATCGGTTACAATCGAAGAATTACCATCATACCTACATGTATTGTTCTGTGCAATAACTGGGGTAGATCAGTAAAAGGAAATTGAGATTGAGAGAGCACACAGAGCTCTGAAACCCAAACACAAAGCAGACAATCCACCCAAGATGTTATAGTGGCATTCCTTAAATTCCCAGAGAAGGATAAGATCCTCAAAGAGGCAGCCAAACAACCAACTTTCAAGTTTCAAGGAAATGTAGTCCACTTCTATCAGGACCTGAGCACTAGGACACTTCAACTGAGGGGGTCTCTACGTCCTCTCACCTCTCTTCTTTGAAAAAACAGAATCCAGTAAAGATGGGATTACCCTTTTGCTTTACATATCTCTAAGGACAAAAAATCCTCACAATCAGAGACACTAATGGGATACCAGACATCTACCCAGCACTGGATCTGGAAACACCAAACATGCCGGAGAACCCACAGATGGAGGAGACATTAAGACCTCAACCTGTGAACCTTAAGTCTCAGGCAACAGAAGAACAAATGAAAGAACTGTGATTTATCCTCTCTTTCCCTTATTTTTCCTTCTCTTTTAGGTCACCATATACCTACAGAGACCACGGACTACTTTGAAGGCAAAGGGGTCGAGTTTAGGAACCCACACAAGAAAATGAATGCTTAAGTCTAACACAGTTTTCTCTCTCTCTTTTACAATGAAGAAGTTGTATTTAAATGTTGTAAAGTTCAAACACAGTTAATGTTTTTGATATAGAGAGTAGGGAGTAGTTATTAGTAAACACTAATCACTGTTAAAGGCACTTTGTTCTATATCCATTTACCACCTAGGTTTTAAATATGGAGTTAGATGGCAACTCCTTTGTTACATAGGTTCCCCAGATTTAGTTGATGTTACTTTAGGAACCTAAATATATTTTTTATTATTTTTTAATCTTATTCTTAAGTCATTTCTCTCTAACGCTTTTACCTTTTCTACCTTACATATTCTCATTCTACTTGTCTACTTTTTAATTCTCCTTATGCTGTCTCCAAGTGGATCACAGACACACCCAAAGAATCAACGGACGCAGGAAAATTTTCAGAGGTCTGACTCATTACTAGGGACTGGTGAGCTCTTCAAACCACACAACATCTTAACACGAATCCTAACAACAAATAATCAAACGCCACCATTAGTCACATATTAATGGCTCCAACTAATATAATTTTACTTTCTCACAATGCAAGAGGCCTTAATTCAGACACAAAACGTAGGAAAGCCTTATCCCAATATACACACTTAGGTGCAAACGTTATCTTTTTACAAGAAACCCATTTTGAGTCAAATCATATCCCTAAATACTGGTCGAAACAATACACCACACACTTTCATTCTACTACAGATAAAAAGAAGAGAGGGTAGACGCACCATGTATTTACCAAGGGATAGGGGAGGCTTGGGACTCCCAGATTTAAAATCATATAGGAATGCTCTCATTTTACAGAGAATAATGGAATGGTCACACAATGTTGAGCAGAAGGCTTGGGTACAATTGGATAGAAAAATTCTTAAACTAAATAATATGGGTACCTTGGCCTGGATCTCTTCTCAGAAAAGACCAAAAAGTATTCTGAATTACCATATGCTGGCGGAAACTCTTCGGGTGGGGGACATAATTTTAGCTACCACTACACACGTATCCACAGGGCGAGAACCCTGACCTCCCCATTCATCAGTTAGGCTTCCGGAAGACTAAACCATATAAATTTAGAGAGGGGTCGATACAGGGTATAATAGAAGACGGGAACATTTTGTCCCAGGATAAACTAGAAGAAAGATACACAGACATTTTTAAATCTCGGATACATTATAACCAGCTAATCCACTACATAACAACCTATAAAAGCAAACAGGACTTAGGGAGGAGACTTACACCATTTGAGGAACTCTGCACTATGACACATGTCCCAAAGCACCTGGTGTCATTGATATACAAAATTTTGCTCATCCCAGAGACAGAGACACTTCCCACATACACTAATCAATGGCTGAAAGCTTTTAGCTTGATTGGGAGATCCTCGTTATCAGCGCACATTCAGGAGACCCATATTAAGCTTATTTGTAGATGGTACCTCACTCCGGGGAGGCTGCACAAAATATTTTCCTCTCTTAGCTCCACCTGTTGGAGGGGCTGTGGAGAGGAAGGGACTCTTCTTCATATTTGGTGGCAGTGTCCGAGCCTGAGGAGCTTTTGGCCAGAAGTTATAAGGCAAATGTCTGCAATCCTCAATCTGAATGTCCCAAATATCCCAGAGATTCTACTGTTCCTGGCTCTGCCCAAAATGCAAAGTGATGCACACATGGCCCTGATGTTGATAATGATCATGGGAGCCAAAAAACTAATCCCCAGAAAATGGAAATCACAGGCTACTCATACAATAGAAGAATGGCGTGCCCAAGTAGACGAGATACTCCTTATGGAGAGATTCCACTATCTGAAAACACACAAACTGGCGACATATGAAACGGTACTTGCTCTATGGCATAGTACTATCTAATAATCCCCCCTTTTTTTCTCTCCCTCCCCCTTCCCTACTACTGACCCCACCCATCCCACCCCTCTACTATCTTTATATCTACCTAAATAAACACAATACTCAGTGTTAGAGGACTCCTCTAGGACCACGACCCTCTTGTTCTCTTCTGCTCCAGGACTCTGGTATCTGCACTGCAAAGTGTAAAGACAAGCGCTTGGAGAGCTGTTTCACAAAACACACAAGGATATGCTTGCAGAACAACTCTAACTTTATTATGTCAGGGTGGCCAGTTATATACATTCCAGAATACATTGAAATCTGTAGTCATTAGCTCATTTCTAAGATAAGGGAAAACATCTGGCATCCTGTAAGTTGTACATCACATTTGTCAGATATCCTTGCAGACAAGAGTTACAGCATATAGGTTTAACAAGTGACATATTCATAATTACATCATTTCACATGGTATTTCTATAAGAACAAAGAAACTCATAAAAAATATAATTGAAATAAAAGGAGTGTTAGGGAGTCATTTCTACAGGAATACCTAACTACAGATAAACAGTAACTGGGCCTCCTGGCCCAGCACAAATCACAGCCGTTTGACATCTTGTAGAGATAACAATGCATCCAAGCACATCTTCAGGGTCATTCTCAGGGCTATTATATCTATGCAAGTCTCCCTAACATCAGCATATTTCTTACTACATAATAAACCACTATAATAAAAGTCTAATCATTACAAAATGGATGCTAATCATCACAAGATGGCTGTGGGGAACAAGATGGCTGCCGTCAGGTTCATATTACCCCTAACACTTAGTCTGTTTATTCTTGAATTAGTGCTCACAATACGTAAAAATAAAGAAAATTTAAGTTAAAAAATAAAAAAGGAAACAAAAAACATTTTAGTTTCCGCCCTCGGAATTTGACCGATGGTCGGGTATAACTACTATAGATGTGAATTACATCTTGGTTATGATGGTTAAAAATATGACTGTATTCTTTAATGGAATGTAACTGATTCTTTACTTAACCATTGTTTGTATATTGGTATCTCACATCAATGAAGCTTTTGAAAAGAAAAAAAAAAAAAAAAGAGGGATATTCATCCTATTCCACCTAAATTTTAGTCAGACAGAATCTGTAATAGATAAAGAAGACAGAAATCTAATAATTAAGGTCCACATAAACTAGATTCCTGGACAGCACATTACAGCACTTTACGGTGTTACCTCAGACCACACTTTCTTTTCAACAGCAAGATTACATATTTCTGAGCCAAATGTTATCCATTTATCCTTGTGTGTGTGGCCAGATCATTCCATAATAGTGGCTAAATTATCAGGGCTTATTGCCCCAAACAATGCAAGAAGTTGGACATATGACCCCACACTCATGAAAAACCCTCTACACAAAGACCACATTTTTGACACAGATGATGGAATTCTGGAGTGTTAACACTGACTCCATTGATAACCCGATTCAGATTTGGGCAGCTCATAAATCAGTGCTGAGAGGTCTCCTAATTCAACTTGGTTTGGATGTCTATCTGCAATCAAAATGACAGTGTTACCAAGGATTTTATATTTATTTCGGACCCTACCGATAGGCATTCCGAATTGCGATCTAGAGAATCTCCAAACTAGCATAAATAGCTTCATAAGAGGCACAAAAAAAGCCAGAATCCCTAAATCTATATTCACGAGACATAGGAAATTGGGAGGCATGGGCACACCAAATCTTAGACATTACTTTCAAGCAGCTAGACTAGCCCAAACTACCCATCTTAACAAAATTAGAGTCTGATATAAACAACTCACATCCTCAAGAGATGGCTCTGTGGGATCCACAGCGAGCTCAAGGTCAAAGGTCAGTAAATTGCCAATTACAGACTACATGCTCAAAACTTGGTCCACACTCACCTCATCCCTCAAACTCCTCCCTAGCAGATCACTAAAATTAATAACACCTACAGATCAGACCCCAACTATAAATAAAGGGGAAATAGAGGCTTATACAGGATTGCAGACATAGTAGACAAAGGTAAAATAATGACATACACACAGCTACAGGATAAACTATCCCCTATCAAATTGCACTGGTTTTTATATCTTCAGCTATCTTCTATTGTACATAGCTACCTACTTTCATCGAAAGGCCACCCCTTCACCACCCTAGAAAACATCTGTAGCAACCCATCCAGACCTAGAAAAACTATCACACAAATATAACAATTAATTCTTCCACACAAGTCACTAAAACAAACCTACACTTTAAATGGGAAGCTGACCTAAATACAGAAATTGATATTCTTAACTGGAATAATATATTATACAACGCAAGTAAAGGCCTATTAAGTGCTTATATGTGGGAGAATTGCCTTAAAATAAACTTCAGATGGTATCTCACTCCAACCATCACTTCTCATACCACTAGACGGGGGTCCAAACTCTGTTACAGAGGTTGTGAAGTTGAGTGCACATACAAACATATGTGGTGGGACTGTTCTCACTCCAAGGTAATTTGGAATAAATTATCACTCTTTTTAAGTAGGATTCTAGATAGCCCCATTCAGCTGACCATGAACCAATCATTATTGAATGAACACCTAAGGCAATTTAACAAAGACATCAATCAATTTATCAGGATTTTATGCACAGCTACAGATATATGTATAGCTCGACATTGGAGAGAGGGGGCTCCCTCCTGGGACAAAATTTTACTTAAGATTAGGCGCTTCTACAACATGTCAGCACAAGCAGCAATAATACAAGACAATCAGGAAGCTTTTCATAAAGTCTGGTTTTATTGGATCACGTATGACTCTATATAATAAAAGTTCAAACAGACACTAGACCCAATACTGCATAGATTTTACATATATCTAAACTTAAATTGGTTACTCAGTAAATTATCTTTGTTACTGGAAACTTTGTTGGGGGTGTCTTGGTCAGAAGGCACTTTTTCCTTACTTTTTTTCTTCTTCCCTCCTTATTTTCTTTTCTTCCTGTTTCTTCAATTCTTCTTTACCCCTTCTTAAGCCAAGATCTTCATAATTTATTTGAAGGTGTGGGGATGAGGATTTGCTCCAACCCCTCTCAGATTATCAAGGCACGATGTCAGATAAGATTCACTGTTATTAACAATTAAAGAGTTCTATCTTAAACAATATACCGTAAATCTGGTATAAAGCTAAACAAATACTAATGTTTCAGAGTCTCTCCGGAATACAAAGAAAATATTTATTACTAGTTGTTGTGATGAAACGTCTGTCATTAAGCCGCTATATTTCCAAAGAATGTCTTGTTTATTTTTATGTACAGATAATATGGCAATAAAAAAATATTTCATTTAAAAAGGTCAAACAATTGAGTTTCTTTTTTTTTTTTTAAATCTTTATTTTCTATATAGTTAATAAACAATAAGTAAGAGACGCATGTAGTTAGAAATAGAGGAAATTCCCCTCTATCAACATTAGAACAAAGAAAACATAATTATTACCATACGTCTTCAATCTTCTTTTTTGTTACATCTTATACATAACTTTCATATACTAAACGTTTATAGCATTCTGTTCCAATATACATTTAGACCCTACCCCAGGGTTTCCAGTTTATAGATACAAAGATAGAAAAAAAACATTTAGACACACTATCCACTCTTTAATATGAGTTACTGTTACATTGTACTCTTCAACCATTTCTAATTATATTTTAAATTGCTTTATACTAAAAAAAAATAAAAAAAATAAAGGAAAAAAATTTCCGTAACTTAACAAAAATTTCCCCTCCAATTGAGTTTCTTAATAACTTTTAAACTATGATTTTCTTTTGAGATATAAGTTTAAAATACTGCAGACATACACACACACACACACACACACACACATATATATATATATATATATATATACACACACACACATATATATATATATATATATATATACACACACACATATATATATATATATACACACACACACATATATATATATATATATATACACACACACACATATATATATATATATATATATATATATATATATACACACACATCTTTGAGTCCCACACCTTGTCATATATTATATTCCTTTAAATCACTGTTAATTTATTTCAACGATAAACATTTATTTTAAATTTAATGTGTATAAAAATGAGTGAAATATTTTAAGATATTATACATTAAGGCCTAGATAACAAGTGGAGCGCTAATTTTTCTGGTTATTGCTACCGCGATCTTTGGTTAATTTTATTAATGTCCACCAAATGCCCCCCAAATTAAGTGCAATACACTTTATTAAAAAACTAGGCGATAAGCCTGCCCAGAGGGCAGTCTATGTTTAAAAAAACGAAATTTATGCTTACCTGATAAATTTCTTTCCGGATATGGAGAGTCCACGACATCATTCAATTACTAGTGGGAATACCACTCCTGGCCAGCAGGAGGAGGCAAAGAGCACCACAGCAAAGCTGTTAAATGTCACTCCCCTACCCATAATCCCCAGTCATTCGACCGAAGGGAAATGGAAAAAGGAATAACACAATGGTGTAGAGGTGCCTGAGGTTTAGTAAAAAATTTGTCTAAATTAAGAAATTTATCAGGTAAGCATTTCTTTCCTAAGATATGGAGAGTCCACAACGTCATTCAGTTACTATTGGGAACCATGACCCAAGCTAGAGGACACAGAATGAACAGGGAGGGAGAACAAGACAGGCAGACCTAAACAGAAGGCACCACCGCTTGAAGAACCTTTCTCCCAAAAGAAGTCTTAGCTGAGGCAAAAGTATTAAATTTGAAAAATTTGGAAAAAGTATGCAGAGAGGACCAAGTTGCCGCCTTGCAAATCTGTTCCACAGAAGCTTAATTTTTAAAAGCCCAAGAAGAAGCGACAGTCCTTTTAGAATGAGCTGTAATTCTCTCAGGAGGCTGCTGTCCAGCAGTCTCATAAGCAAAACTAATTATACTTCTCAAACATAGGGAAAGAGAAGTAGCAGTAGTCTTCTGACCTTTACGCTTTCCAGAGAAACAAACAAACGGGGCAGAAGACTAGCAAAAATCCTTAGCTGCCTGTAGGTAAAATTTGAGAGCATGTACAACATCCAAGTCATGCAACAGATGTTCCTCATGAGAAGAAGGATTAGGATAGATAGAATGAACAACAATTTCCTGATTAATATTTCTATCCAAAACTACCTAGGGAGAAAACACAATTTAGTACGAAGAATTGCCTTATCCGCATGAAAAATAAGGTAAGGTGAATCGCACTGCAAAACCAAGAGTTCGGAAACTATCCAAACAGAAGAAATAGTGATAAGAAACAAAACCTTCCAAGCTAACAGCTTAATATCTATGGAATGCATTGTCTCAAACGGAGCCTGCTGCAAAACTTAAGAACTAGGTTAAGGCTCCAAGGAGGAGCAACAGGTTTAAACACAGGCCTGATTCTGACCAGGGCCTGACAAAAAGATTGAACATCTGGCACATTCGCCAGACACTTATGTAAAAGAATCGATAATGCAGAAATCTGACCTTTCAGAGAACTGACTGACAACCCTTTCTCCAGACCATCCTGGAGAAAAGACAAAATTCTATGAATCTTGTCCCTACTCCAAGAGTAGCCCTTCGATTCACACCAATAAAGGTATTTACGCCATACCTTATGGTAAATTTTACTAAATGTTTAATCTCCATGCAGTCAGCTTCAGAGAAACAAGATTTGGATGGAGGAAAAGACCCTGAGTTAGAAGGTCCTTCCTCAGAGGTAACCTCCAAGGAGGTAGAGATGAGATCTTCTCTAGGTCTGCAAACCATATTCTGCGAGGCCATGCAGGAGCTATTAGAATTACAGACACTCTCTCTTGTTTGATACAAGTAATGAACCGAAGGAGTGCAAACGGAGGAAATAGGTATGCTAGACTAGACTGAAATCCCAAGGAACCGCCAGAGCATCTATTAGGGCGGCCTGAGGATCTCTTGACCTTGAACCGTACCTTGGAAGCTTGGCGTTCTAATGAGATGCCTTCAGATCCAACTCCAGCACCCCCCACTTAAAGGTTAACCTTGAGAACACCTCCGGATGGAGAGCCCACTCCCCGGGAGGAAAGGTCTGTCTGCTCAGAAAATCCGCCTCCCAGTTGTCCACGTCTGGAATGTGGAAGGCAGATAGAAGACTATTGTGAGCTTCTGCCCACTGAATAATCTGAGTGACCTCCTTCATGGCCAAGGAACTCAGAGTTCCTCCCTGGTGGTTGATGTAAGCCACTGATGTGATGTTGTCCGACTGGAACTTGATAAACCGGGCTAAGGACAATTAAGGCCAAGCCATCAGAGCATTGAAGATCGCTCACAACTCCAAGATGTTTATGGAAGAGAAGGCTCCTCCCAAGTCCATAGGTCATGAGCCTTTATTGAGTCCCAGACTGCTCCCCAGCCTAGCATGCTGGTGTCCGTGGTCACAATCACCCAGGAAGGTCTCAGGAAGCATGTGCCCTTAGACAGATGATTCTGAGAAATCCACCACGAGAGAGAGTCTCTTGTCAACTGGTCCAGATCTATCCTCTGAGACAGATCTGAATGGTCTCCATTCCATTGTCTGAGCATGCATAACTTCAGAGCTCTCAAATGGAATCGAGCAAAGGGAATGATGTCCATGGAAGCGACCATAAGACCATTTATCTCCATGCATTGAGCCACTGAAGGCTGAACAGTAGACTGTATCAAGAGGCAAGAAGAGAGAAGTTTGGATTTTCTGACCTCCGTCAGAAAAATCTTCATAGATAGGGAATCTGTATGAGAGTTTGCTTGTTGAAAAGATGGCACCTGAACCAATATGTCGTCCAGGTAAGGTGCCACCGCAATTCCCTGAGACCTAAATTCAGAACCTTTGAGAAAATTCTGGGAGCTGTGGCAAGGCCAAACGGAAGAGCAACAAACTGAAAGTGTTTGTCTAGAAAAGCAAATCTCAGGAACTGGTAGTGATCCCTGTGGATGGGGACATGAAGATACGCGTCCTTCAGATCTATGGTCGTCATGAACTGAACCTCTTGAACTGTAACAATTCAACCTAACTAGTTGAAAGGTACAGGTTATTAGGGTATTATATTGTAGCTATATAACCTTCAATTAACTTGCCTTTAGGTATGAAGCATGAATGATTAAATTGTATTAAATTGTATTAAATTGTATAGTTCAAACTGCAGAGGTTGTTATTTGAATATAGCAGAATAAGCAAAGGTTAAATCACTTGCGAGGAATATTAGTTTGTTAGGAGTTGATAAACAGTGTACTGAGGGGTGTGATCAACCTGCGCTGGGAAAGTTACCAATAAACCACTGGGTAAATGGAGTATCCTCAAACTCCACAGAGAGAAATACAATCATACAATAGTAATAAGGATATTACTATAATAACCCTTGGCGCTAACGTGTAGCTAAAATTGGTAATGCAGAGGTTCTAATTATTGTATAGTATAAACAATAAATTACCTTGGTGCAAATGGAAATGATAATTCCTTGCAAAAATGTGAAAACTGGGTAGTTGATTATGGGATGCGCTTAAGGATGAACAAGAGTAATGGTGCAAGTAAAAAATAAACAAATTTTATTACAATCTTAATCGTGCACAGAAATATTTTTTAAAACAAAATTTAAAAGACACTCTGATCAGGCGTTTGACAATGTAGTATCAATAAAAATCCCTAAAAACCTCAAAATAAAATTGCATAAAAGAAATAACAATAAAACAACAATGAGACAATCACTATCACAAATGGTTAATTCGAGATAGAGAACAAAGATCCCATTGGAAACCAAGGAAGATCCACGTCAGCTGGAAGTTAGTGGTATTTTAACCGGAGCTGTAACGAGATGAGATCCAAATGAACAGACAGGAAGAGAGCCAAAATTTAAGGTGTTCACTTATTACTTACACCGAAAATGCTCTATGAAGTCCCAGCTGTCTCTCTATAGCGGTCCTGGATTAGATCACTGCTGGATGGATCCCCGAAATGAAGGAAAACCTCTTGTCTTTTACAATCCGTATCAGCAATCACGCCAGATAAACCAAAATGTGCTCTGGGTCTCTGTGCGGTCTCGGCGCTGGTAATTAGTTCCAGTCACCTGTGTGTTAGAAAAGTGGGCGGAGCAACGCGTTTCAGCCCGGTCTGGGCCTTTGTCAAGCTCCTGATAGATGGGAGGTCAGGTCCTTTATACCGTCACCCCCTTCTGCTAATCTGCTTCCCCGACTCTCTATACCATGTGATCACTGCAGTTACTTGCTGCGTTGACGTCAGAAGGTCCTTTAGAGGAATGGGAACTCTAAACCCATTCCTCTAAAGGACCTTCTGACGTCAACGCAGCAAGTAACTGCAGTGATCACATGGTATAGAGAGTCGGGGAAGCAGATTAGCAGAAGGGGGTGACGGTATAAAGGACCTGACCTCCCATCTATCAGGAGCTTGACAAAGGCCCAGACCGGGCTGAAACGCGTTGCTCCGCCCACTTTTCTAACACACAGGTGACTGGAACTAATTACCAGCGCCGAGACCGCACAGAGACCCAGAGCACATTTTGGTTTATCTGGCGTGATTGCTGATACGGATTGTAAAAGACAAGAGGTTTTCCTTCATTTCGGGGATCCATCCAGCAGTGATCTAATCCAGGACCGCTATAGAGAGACAGCTGGGACTTCATAGAGCATTTTCGGTGTAAGTAATAAGTGAACACCTTAAATTTTGGCTCTCTTCCTGTCTGTTCATTTGGATCTCATCTCGTTACAGCTCCGGTTAAAATACCACTAACTTCCAGCTGACGTGGATCTTCCTTGGTTTCCAATGGGATCTTTGTTCTCTATCTCGAATTAACCATTTGTGATAGTGATTGTCTCATTGTTGTTTTATTGTTATTTCTTTTATGCAATTTTATTTTGAGGTTTTTAGGGATTTTTATTGATACTACATTGTCAAACGCCTGATCAGAGTGTCTTTTAAATTTTGTTTTAAAAAATATTTCTGTGCACGATTAAGATTGTAATAAAATTTGTTTATTTTTTACTTGCACCATTACTCTTGTTCATCCTTAAGCGCATCCCATAATCAACTACCCAGTTTTCACATTTTTGCAAGGAATTATCATTTCCATTTGCACCAAGGTAATTTATTGTTTATACTATACAATAATTAGAACCTCTGCATTACCAATTTTAGCTACACGTTAGCGCCAAGGGTTATTATAGTAATATCCTTATTACTATTGTAGGAGTTGATAAACACAGTTCAGTCTGTTCAAAGTTAGTAGCAGATAGTGGCAGAGATAGCAATAAACAGCCCAATAAGATCAAAGTCATTGCATGTATACCGAATACCAAAGCTTATTATAGGACAGTCAGTTAAGTTGATAACTTTGGTTTAGGAGTGAACTGCAAACAGAATTAGCCGACAAGTCAGAATGCAGATGTAAATAATAATACTTGTGGTTTGGAATCCGGTGCTGCAGCGAGGGACTTGAAAATACAGCTAACTTTCAGAGTTCCGTTAAAGGCTGACAAGGTACTTCCGAGTGTGCTGGTTACCCGGTATCCGTTCAGGCGGTTGTGTGATGAGAGGAGCAGCTGTTTAATTAGACAGCGTTCTAAGCCCAAGGAGTCTGCTGAAAGTAAAGAGCTGCGTCTGAAGCTTGGTGACGTCAGAGTGGTTAAGGCAGCGTCGGCAAAGTAGTAGCTGACAGGCAGGAGTAAAATTGTGTGATGAACAACAGCTTAGTCTGCAATAATAAAGTTGTTTTACGTAGCTTGATTATGGCCGCACCATAAAAATAACTCTGGTATTGAGAGTCCACATAAAGGCTGCGTTAGGCTCCAAAAAAGGAGCGTAGAGCATATTTAACGCAGCTTCAACTCTCGATACCAGAGTTGCTTACGGATGCGGCCAGCCTCAAAAACGTGCTCGTGCACGATTCCCCCATAGGAAACAATGGGGCTGTTTGAGCTGAAATAAAACCTAACACCTGCAAAAAAGCCGCGTTCAGCTCCTAACGCAGCCCCATTGTTTGCTATGGGGAAACACTTCCTACGTCTGCACCTAACACCCTAACATGTACCCCGAGTCTAAACACCCCTAGCCTTACACTTATTAACCCCTAATCTGCCGCCCCCGCTATCGCTGACCCCTGCATATTATTTTTAACCCCTAATCTGCCGCTCCGTAAACCGCCGCTACTTACATTATCCTTATGTACCCCTAATCTGCTGCCCCTAACACCGCCGACCCCTATATTATATTTATTAACCCCTAATCTGCCCCCCACAACGTCGCCTCCACCTGCCTACACTTATTAACCCCTAATCTGCCGAGCGGACTGCACCGCTATCATAATAAAGTTATTAACCCCTAATCCGCCTCACTAACCCTATAATAAATAGTATTAACCCCTAATCTGCCCTCCCTAACATCGCCGACACCTAACTTCAATTATTAACCCCTAATCTGCCGACCGGAGCTCACCGCTATTCTAATAAATGTATTAACCCCTAAATCTAAGTCTAACTCTAACACTAACACCCCCCTAACTTAAATATAATTTAAATCTAACGAAATTAATTAACTCTCATTAAATAAATTATTCCTATTTAAAGCTAAATACTTACCTGTAAAATAAATCCTAATATAGCTACAATATAAATTATAATTATATTATAGCTATTTTAGGATTAAAAAAATTATTTACAGGTAACTTTGTATTTATTTTAACCAGGTACAATAGCTATTAAATAGTTAAGAACTATTTAATAACTAAAATAGTTAAAATAATTACAAAATTACCTGTAAAATAAATCCTAACCTGTTACAATTAAACCTAACACTATACTATCATTAAATTAATTAAATAAAATACCTACAATTACCTACAATTAAACCTAACACTACACTATCAATACATTAATTAAATACAATACCTACAAATAACTACAATGAAATAAACTAACTAAAGTACAAAAAATAAAAAAGAACTAAGTTACAAAAAATAAAAAAATAATTACAAACATAAGAAAAATATTACAACAATTTTAAACTAATTACACCTACTCTAAGCCCCCTAATAAAATAACAAAGACCCCCAAAATAAAAAATGCCCTACCCTATTCTAAATTACTAAAGTTCAAAGCTCTTTTACCTTACCAGCCCTGAACAGGGCCCTTTGCGGGGCATGCCCCAAGAAGTTCAGCTCTTTTGCCTGTAAAAAAACCCACATACAATACCCCCCCCCAACATTACAACCCACCACCCACATACCCCTAATCTAACCCAAACCCCCCTTAAATAAACCTAACACTAAGCCCCTGAAGATCATCCTACCTTGTCTTCACCTCATCGGGTATCACCGATCGGTCCTGGCTCCAAAATCTTCATCCAACCCAAGCGGGGGCTGGCGATCCATCATCCGGTGGCTGAAGAGGTTCAGAAGAGGCTCCAAAGTCTTCATCCTATCCGGGAAGAAGAGTAGATCCGGACCGGCAACCATCATCTTCCAAGCGGCATCTTCTATCTTCATCCGATGAGGACCGGCTCCATCCTGAAGACCTCCACCGCGGACCCATCTTCATCCGGCGACGTCCAACTGAAGAATGACGGTTCCTTTAAAGGACGTCATCCAAGATGGCGTCCCTCGAATTCCGATTGGCTGATAGGATTCTATCAGCCAATCGGAATTAAGGTAGGAATATTCTGATTGGCTGATGGAATCAGCCAATCAGAATCAAGTTCAATCCGATTGGCTGATCCAATCAGCCAATCAGATTGAGCTCGCATTCTCTTGGCTGATCGGAACAGCCAATAGAATGCAAGCTCAATCTGATTGGCTGATCCAATCAGCCAATCGGATTGAACTTGATTCTGATTGGGAATTCTGATTAGGGGTTAATAAATATAATATAGGGGTCGGCGGTGTTAGGGGCAGCAGATTAGGGGTACATAAGGATAACGTAGGTGGCGGTCGGCAGATTAGGGGTTAAAAAAATGTAATCGAGAGGCGGCGATGTGGGGGGGCCTCGGTTTAGGGGTACATAGGTAGTTTATGGGTGTTAGTGTACTTTAGAGTACAGTAGTTAAGAGCTTTATGAACCGGCGTTAGCCCAGAAAGCTCTTAACTACTGACTTTTTTCTGCGGCTGGAGTTTTGTCGTTAGAATTCTAACGCTCACTTCAGACACGACTCTAAATACCGGAGTTAGAAAAATCCCATTGAAAAGATAGGATACGCAATTGACGTAAGGGGATCTGCGGTATGGAAAAGTCGCGGCTGAAAAGTGAGCGTTAGACCCTTTTTTGAGTGACTCCAAATACCGGAGGTAGCCTAAAACCAGCGTTAGGAGCCTCTAACGCTGGTTTTCACGGCTACCGCCAAACTCTAAATCTAGGCCCTAGGTTTTTGCAGTATTTTTTTTTTCTTTTTTTTTTTTTTTGTTATTATTTATTTTTGTTTGTTGTTGTTGTCGCTTGTTCTGTTTGTATGTTTCTTCGTCTACCTCCTGTTTTCCATTAGATCCTTGTTATGTTATTATGCAGGTGAGAAGGAAGGAAAAGAGAGAGAGGGATGGTGAGGGTAGGAACTCGTTAAGGAAAAATGTAGGAAATTGTATTAAAGATGATTTTAGGTATATAAGGTAGAAATACAAAACCACATTATGTTTTGTCAGCTACCTGATAAGAATTGTTCAGGCTTAAAGAAGATTGGAATGCGTAGCTAACAATATCTAGTTTGTTGTTTTATATTTTTGCTATAACTTATGTGTTTTTTTAAGGCTACTATATTCATGTGTAATGATTATTCCTCATTTGTATCTTGAAAATGTGAGGTTCAAAGTTTTCCTTCTCTATGTAACAAAAATAGAAAATGTGAGGTTTATTTATAGTATTCTTTGCATAACTGTGATGTAACAGATTTGTTTATTTTGTGGCAACTTGATTGCTATATTCTTTTCTGCATATGTATCTGATTGCTGTAACTCATCACGTTTGACATTTTATATTTAACCTCAATAAAAATTATTTAAAAAAAAAAAAAAGTACTTGGCCTCTTATATCATCAAAATGAAACCATGCTAGGGGACTTACATCAACAGTTTTATATATCATTAGAGACAAGTCTACTACAGCTCAGGGATGCGCCCTTCAGTATAGGAGCGTGCAAGCTCAAACCAGTGTGTCCAAGGTTTTCAGAAACAAAGCCAAGAGGTGATCAAAGATCAGAATTCGCCCTTGTTCTCTAGGGGTACCCAGAGACTTTGTACTGACAGACAAGGTAAACTAGTAAGAAACAATGCAGACAATTTTAGTAACAGTTTACTTAACAAACACAGAAAATAGAAAACATTTGTCTCTGAGGACAGTAGGATCCTCTTACTTAACACACTACTGCTCCCACTTGCTTTCTCCGCAGATGGGCGTCTTGGAGCAGTACATTCACACGCCGTAAAGGACCTCTTACACTGACACTTTCATAACAAAAGATGTTAAAACATAAAAAACAGCTGTCTCAGGTTCTTGGGAGTTTGTACTCATGACAGGACAGAGGGTTTAGGAATCAGAGGATAGGAGAGCAAATTGAGAAAGAAAGGTTCTCACCTTTTTGGCGCCTGTGGTCTCCTGTCCTCAAAATTCCAGTCCTGGCTCCGTCCACAATCGCTTTCAAACTCCCGGGTTTCGGCACCAAATTGATGAAGAAAAAATTAACATGAAGACAGCTGATCCAAATTTTAAAAGGTTATAATTGTACAATTAAACAAAATTACAACAAAATGACAACAGGTAATACAGAGTGTGGCGCGCAGCATCAGATAGGAACAGTGTCTCTTTTATAGCCCATGTTCTGTGTTTCTGAGAATCTTCACATGTAAGCACCTTGTGGTCTTCTTCTTATCTTGTCCATACAAACTTTGGGTGTTGTTACTGTAGCTGAAAATAATTTGCATACACAGCAGAAAATAGCTGAACTGACAAGAAAGGACATTACTTTTACTTTTAAAAGTACAAATGCATTTGTCAGGGGCACACATAAGGAAAATATACAGAATTAAAAATATTTTTCATTAACAACATCAATAGTGGGGAAGATATTTGAAGGGATTATAAGGGATTATATTGATGAGCATATTCGTGTAAACAAGATTATGAGTTCTAATCAGCATGGTTTTATGAGAAATAGATCATGTCAAACTAATCTAATTAGATTCTATGAGGAAGGAAGTAAACATATAGATAAAGGGGAATCAGTTGATGTGATATACTTAGATTTTGCAAAGGTGTTTGATACAGTGCCACTGCCAAATGAGAGATTAATGCACAAAATAAAGGGACTGGGAATAGCTGAAAATGTTAGTTTGTGGATAAATAACTGGATAAAAGATAGGGAGCAACGAGTAGTAGTAAATGGATCATACTCAGATTGGACAAAGGTAATCAGTGGAGTACCCCAGGGATCAGTGCTGGGCCCTATTCTTTTTAATATTTTTATAAATGACTTGGAGCTAAGATTAAATAGCGACATCTCTATTTTTGCAGATGATACTAAGTTAAGTAAGGTCATTAGGTCAGAGCAGGATGAACTTTCGTTACGAAGGGACCTGCAAAAATTAGAAGTATGGGCAGGTAAATGGAAAATGAAATTTAATACAGGAAAATGCAAGGTTCTACATTTTGGAAGTAAAAATAAGCAGGCAACGTATTATTTAAATGGGACAAGACTTAGCCAAACACAGGAGGAAAGGGATTTGGGGGTAGTAATAGATAACAAGCTAAAGATGGGTGCACAATGCAGGGCAACAGCTTCAAAGGCTAATAAGATACTAGCATGTATTAAAAGAGGCATTGACTCAAGGGAGGAAAGCATAATTCTGTCACTATATAAAACCCTGGTAAGACCTTACCTTGAGTATGGAGTGCAGTTCTGGAGACCAATTGCAAAAAAAGATTTTGCAGAACTAGAAAAAGTTCAGAGAAGGGCCACAAAGCTAATAAGGGGATTGGAGAATTTAACCTATGAGGAGAGGCTTTCCAAACTGGGTCTGTTTTCTTTAGAAAAAAGGCGCTTAAGAGGTGAAGGTGACATGATTACTTTATATAAATATATTCAAGGCCCATATACAGAGATGGCAGAAGCTCTGTTTATTCCAAGAAAATTGTTTGTGACCAGAGGTCACAATTTAAGGTTGGAGGAAAGGGGATTTAATCTCCTGTAACGGAAACGTTTTTTCACTGTAAAAGCAATAAAATTGTGGAACTCATTACCAAAGGAGGTAGTGAATGCCAATACCCTAGATACATTTAAAAATTATTTGGATACATTTCTGTCTATAAACAAAATTCATGGATATGATTGCTAGTATTAAATGGATCACCTTTTAGTGTGATTAGTTAAGCTTAACTGGAGCTTTTTGTATATATTTTAGATTTGTATAGGTTGAACTCGATGGACTTCGGTCTTTTTTTAAACCTCATCTACTATGTTACTACAGGGAGTGCAGAATTATTAGGCAAATGAGTATTTTGACCACATCATCCTCTTTATGCATGTTGTCTTACTCCAAGCTGTATAGGCTCGAAAGTCTACTACCAATTAAGCATATTAGGTGATGTGCATCTCTGTAATGAGAAGGGGTGTGGTCTAATGACATCAACACCCTATATCAGGTGTGCATAATTATTAGGCAACTTCCTTTCCTTTGGCAAAATGGGTCAAAAGAAGGACTTGACAGGCTCAGAAAAGTCAAAAATAGTGAGATATCTTGCAGAGGGATGCAGCACTCTTAAAATTGCAAAGCTTCTGAAGCGTGATCATCGAACAATCAAGCGTTTCATTCAAAATAGTCAACAGGGTCGCAAGAAGCGTGTTGAAAAACCAAGGCGCAAAATAACTGCCCATGAACTGAGAAAAGTCAAGCGTGCAGCTGCCAAGATGCCACTTGCCACCAGTTTGGCCATATTTAAGAGCTGCAACATCACTGGAGTGCCCAAAAGCACAAGGTGTGCAATACTCAGAGACATGGCCAAGGAAAGAAAGGCTGAAAGACGACCACCACTGAACAAGACACACAAGCTGAAACGTCAAGACTGGGCCAAGAAATATCTCAAGACTGATTTTTCTAAGGTTTTATGGACTGATGAAATGAGAGTGAGTCTTGATGGGCCAGATGGATGGGCCCGTGGCTGGATTGGTAAAGGGCAGAGAGCTCCAGTCCGACTCAGACGCCAGCAAGGTGGAGGTGGAGTACTGGTTTGGGCTGGTATCATCAAAGATGAGCTTGTGGGGCCTTTTCGGGTTGAGGATGGAGTCAAGCTCAACTCCCAGTCCTACTGCCAGTTTCTGGAAGACACCTTCTTCAAGCAGTGGTACAGGAAGAAGTCTGCATCCTTCAAGAAAAACATGATTTTCATGCAGGACAATGCTCCATCACACGCGTCCAAGTACTCCACAGCGTGGCTGGCAAGAAAGGGTATAAAAGAAGAAAATCTAATGACATGGCCTCCTTGTTCACCTGATCTGAACCCCATTGAGAACCTGTGGTCCATCATCAAATGTGAGATTTACAAGGAGGGAAAACAGTACACCTCTCTGAACAGTGTCTGGGAGGCTGTGGTTACTGCTGCACGCAATGTTGATGGTGAACAGATCAAAACACTGACAGAATCCATGGATGGCAGGCTTTTGAGTGTCCTTGCAAAGAAAGGTGGCTATATTGGTCACTGATTTGTTTTTGTTTTGTTTTTGAATGTCAGAAATGTATATTTGTGAATGTTGAGATGTTATATTGGTTTCACTGGTAAAAATAAATAATTGAAATGGGTATATATTTGTTTTTTGTTAAGTTGCCTAATAATTATGCACAGTAATAGTCACCTGCACACACAGATATCCCCCTAAAATAGCTATAACTAAAAACAAACTAAAAACTACTTCCAAAACTATTCAGCTTTGATATTAATGAGTTTTTTGGGTTCATTGAGAACATGGTTGTTGTTCAATAATAAAATTAATCCTCAAAAATACAACTTGCCTAATAATTCTGCACTCCCTGTATGTTACTAGTTCAGCAGCACATTATCATACACCACCACATTCAATCAGTTAATTGATCTGCAATGTCTTTCTCCTAATGCAATAATATGATTTGTGTGCAATATTGTAACTGCACAAGTTAAAGGAACACTAAACCCAAAATGTTTCTTTCATGATTGAGGTTGAGAATACAATTTTAAACAACATCCCAATTTACTTCTATTATCTAGTTTGTTTCATTCTTTAAATATACTTTGTTGAAAAAATAGCAATGCACATGGGTGAGCCAATCACACGAGGCACATCTATGTGCAGCCACCAATCAGAAGCTCCTGAGCCTATCTAGATATGCTTTTCAGCAAAGGATATCAAGAGAATGAAGCAAATTAAATAATAGAAGTAAATTAGCAAGTTATATAAAATCGCATGCTCTTTCTAAATCATGAAAGAAAAAAATTGGGTTTCATGGCCCTTTAAAAATATTCTTCCAAGCTTTGCCAGCAGATGGTGTTGCAGCAGCATGTATAGATGGCCTCTAATTCAAAAGCACAGTATTAACTCAAGGGTTCAAATTCAGAAATATTGAATAGGATGCACAATGTAAATACCAAATAACAATATTAAAAGTTTTAAACAGCTGTTCAAACAGTAAGTTCAAAGCAAACATATGTGCAATTATGGTCACTGTTTACCAGAAAGCATATACAGTGCACTTCTATTAGAATTATAGTGTTGTTTTTTCCTTTTAAATATATTTTCACAGTAGATAAGAACCAAAAGGCCCATCAAGTCTATACATATTACAGGTTACTAATTTCTTAGTTTACCCTTATGCATGTCCCAGGCATTTTTTTATCATTTTCAATTGGAAGTTTAATCCATGAACCCAACACCCTTTATGTAAAAAACAACAACTGCTTCCTCACATTTCTCCTGTATCTTCTACCCTCTAAATTTAGATTATGACCCCTTGTTTTGTTATTTCTTTTTTCTTTTCTTTTTTGTGGAAAATGGTTTTAGCTTCAACTATGGTAGGCCAAGATAATGTTTACTTTCTCCTTACATCTTCACTAAGCATCCATAATATGCTGGTATGGAAATACAAACAAACAAATCTATACTATAATTTGCATTTGTAATGGCCGTCGCCATCGGCAGTTGCGCACACATCCTCAATGGAATGTTGGCAGTGCGAGGACAAAAGATGGTTGACGGCTAAGACGGACACTTAACCGTCAACCACCCACATCGGAATACACCTAATTACCCTATTAACCTCTAAAACGCAAAACCCCCACATCACAATAAACCTAATTATCCTATTAACCCCTAAACCGCAAAACTCCCACATCGCAATAAACCGAATGAACTTATTAACCCCTTAAACCGCCAAAACCCACAATGCAAATAACTATTTAAATAACTAAGTACCCTAACCTAACACCCCCTTAAACTAACCCAAATGACCTAAACTAATAAATTCTAAAGTTACAAAAAAAAAAAAAAAATAAGTTTACAAAAAAAAGGCTAACATTACAGAAAATAAAAAATCAAATTACCAAATTTAACAAAATTAAACCTAATCCCTATGAAAATAAAAAAAGCCCATAGCTAGTGAAATTCTATTGGCTGATTTGAACAGCCAATAGGATTTGAGTAGCTCTAATCCTATTGGTTGATTTGAATTGGAAGAATCAAATCAGCCAATAGGAATTCAAGGGACGCCATCTTTAATCGCGTACCTTGAATTCACTATTCAGTGTACGGCGAAAATCGCACAAAGAGGATCCTACACGCTCCATGGCTCCGCGGTTGCGGGTTTTTAGTTCCAGGGTCAACGTTCTTCAGCACCTCTCTGCGCAGGATGTTCCTGGAAGAAGAAGAGGTCGCCCTTGGAAAAAGACTTCCCCGCCTGAAACAGGATCTTCTCCGCCAGACTTCAGGAAAGGTGAGTAGCAATTTGGGGGCTAATTTTTTTTTTAAGGTTTTTTTTTTGGGTGGGGTTGTTTTATTTAGATTAGGGATGGGCAGTAAAAGAGCTAAATGCCCTTTTAAGGGCAATGCCCAAACAAATACCCTTTTCAGGGCAATGGATAGTTTAGGTTTTTTAGTGTTAGGTTCTTTTATTTTAGGGGATGGGGGTTTTACTGTTAGGTGGGACTTTGTGTATTTTTTGTAAAAGAGCTGATTATCTAGGGGCAATGCCTTGCAAAAAGCCCCTTTAAGGGCTACTGGTAGTTTATTCTTAGAGTAGGGGGTGTTTTTATTTTGGGGGGCTTTTTTATTTTCAAAGGGATTAGGTTTAATTTTGTTAAATTTGGTAATTTGATTTTTTATTTTCTGTAATGTTAGCCCTTTTTTGTAAACTTATTTTTTTTTTTTTTTTTTTTTGTATTAGTTAGGTAATTTGGGTTAATTTAAGGGGGTGTTAGGTTAGGGGGTGTTAGGTTCGGGTACTTAGTTATTTAACTAGTTATTTGCGTTGTGGGTTTTGGCGGTTTAAGGGGTTAATAAGTTAATTAGGTTTATTGCGATGTGGGAGTTTTGTGGTTTAGGGGTGAATAGGGCAAATAGGTTTATTGCGATGTAGGAGGTTTTGCCGGGTAGGGCTTATTAGTTTAATTAGGTTTATTGCGATGTAGGGGTTTTGACGTTTAGGGGTTAATAGGGTAATTAGGTTTATAGCGATGTGGGGGGTTTGCGATTTAGGGGTTAATAGGGTAATTAGGTTATTGCGATGTGGGGGTTTTGGGGTTTTGGGGTTTAGGAGTTAATAGGGTAATTAGGTTTATTGCGATGTGGGGGTTTAGCGGTTTAGGGGTTAATAGGGTAATTAGGTGTATTGCAATGTGGGTGGTTGACGGTTAAAGCGTTATTAATTTTAGTTTTATTTGCAATTTTTTTATATATTTAAGACAGTAGTCCATTATAATTATAGTATTGCTACACCTGTAGCTTAAATATTTATATAAAAGAAGAGTTACAAAATAGGTTGTTTCTACATCTGTAGTTTAAAAAAATAATTAGACTACCCTCTGGGCAGGCTTATCGACTAATACATAAATAAAAACACACAATAAATGATAAGTAGCCAAGATTGATTTTGCATATCTCTTCTTCTCACAGCTGTACACAGGAAAAGGCCTGTTGTACAAGATGAACCATGTGTTTAAAGAGACAGTAAAGTCAAAATGAAACTTTCATGATTCAAATAGAGCATATCATTTTAAACAGCTTTCCAGTTTACTTCTTTATCAAATTTGCTTCATTCTCATTGTATTTTTAAATAAAAGATCAGCAAAGCATTACTGGGAGATAGCTGCTGATTGGTTGCTGCACATTTACGCCTCAAGTCATTGGTTCATGTGATGTGTTCAGCTAGCTCCAATTAATGCTTTGCTGCTCCTCTAACAAAATATACCAATACCATTAATATAACAAAACACACAAGACCACTTTTTTGTGTATAAAACCCAAAACAACCCCCACACTCACCACCACCACAAGCGAGAGGGTTAACTTTATTACTAATATCTTAAGTGCAAAATAAAGAACTGGCTTGCAAGTGCCCTGGACTACAACCCCACTAGAAGGGATGAGGCCACTCCCTTCCTAGGCCAGCATGGCTTCAACAGTCCCAGAACTGGTGTAGAAATTGCTCCACTTGTCCCTCCCTTCTACTGCCAAACTGGCCTATTCCTAAGCTGATTTTGCCTCACCCTTTACCGCCTATCAAGGAGGTTATGCCACCTTGGCCAATGCAACATGGGGTTAAGAAGCAACCGAACACACTAGGCAATGGACAATCTGCCAAAAGACTGAGTTCTAAAGGGAAGGTTCAAACAACTAATTGAGGCAACCAGGTCTTACAAAGGACCGAATGACTATTCAGTCCCCAGCCTGAGTGGACTAAATCCAGTAAATTCACACATCTTTGACACCAGGCCACCAGAAACGCTTGCCATTTTGAACCAGCTGATCTGTAAAACAAAACATGAAGAAAACATAGGGAGGGAGGGAAGACCTCAAGGCTAAACCTATAACTAATTTGGAATGGCCCACAAGTTCCCTGACTCTCAAATCCCTAAAATAAGGTAAAGAGAAAGCAGTGGGGAAAAAAAGTACTTTATAAGAGCTCACACAAACTTCCAGCAAATAAGCATGAATAAGCGCCTCCGTGTAATTTGTTTCCTGATATCTTGAGTCGTGGCTCTAGCTCTTTGAATACCCTTTAATGCTTTGTGCACTAGATTTTTCACATCCTCCACCCTGTAAAGCTTAGAATAAAAGGATACTGCTGGACCTTTCCACCTATAGCGCCTGCAGAAAGTCATGAAGGGATGGCAACCATTCAATAAAATGAGGGACTGTCAGGTCACGCCAGCAACCTTGCCTACTTTTTGCAAAAGAACTCCACTCACGCCAATTATTATTATTATTATCAGGTATTTGTAGAGCGCCAACAGATTCCACAGCACTGATTATTGAAGGCATTCCATGTCCTAGATGCCAAGGAACCATTAGGAAACCTCAGTGCAGTCCCCCAGAAGTCCCCACCTGGCAAAGATAAGGTGGACACACATCACCTTCCACTCTTGCCCGTGGTGCAGCCTCCCTAAATCTTGACCATGGAAAGTGTGACAGCGAGTCAGCAATAACATTTTCAACACCTGGGACATGTCTCACACTAAAGCATCTGTTGTGCCTCAAGCATCACAACACTAGCTGCCTAAGAATATTAACTACAGGAGGGGATGAGATGGATAAGCCATTAACAGAGTGAACAACACTCAGATTGGCAGATAAAAATACAACCACGTGGTTCTGCAATCTTGACCACCAGAGCTCAATGGCCAATAAGATCGGAAAAAGTTCCAGCAAAGTAAGGCCTAGATTTGGAGTTTGGCGTTAGCCGTGAAAACCAGCGTTAGAGGCTCCTAACGCTGGTTTTAGGCTAACTCTGGTATTTGGAGTCACTCAAAAAAGGGTCTAACGCTCACTTTTCAGCCGCGACTTTTCCATACCGCAGATCCCCTTACGTAAATTGCGTATCCTATCTTTTCAATGGGATTTTTCTAACTCCGGTATTTAGAGTCGTGTCTGAAGTGAGCGTTAGAAATCTAACGACAAAACTCCAGCCGCAGGAAAAAAGTCAGTAGTTAAGAGCTTTCTGGGCTAACGCCGGTTCATAAAGCTCTTAACTACTGTACTCTAAAGTACACTAACACCCATAAACTACCTATGTACCCCTAAACCGAGGTCCCCCCACATCGCCGCCACTCGATTAAATTTTTTTAACCCCTAATCTGCCGACCGCCAACTACGTTATACTTATGTACCCCTAATCTGCTGCCCCCTAACACCGCCGACCCCTATATTATATTTATTAACCCCTAACCTGCCCCCCACAACGTCGCCGCCAGCTACCTACACTTATTAACCCCTAATCTGCCGACCGCAAAGAGCCGCCACCTACGTTATCCTTATGTACCCCTAATCTGCTGCCCCTAACACCGCCGACCCTTATATTATATTTATTAACCCCTAATCTGCCCCCCACAACGTCGCCTCCACCTGCCTACACTTATTAACCCCTAATCTGCCGAGCGGACCTGAGCGCTACTATAATAAAGTTATTAACCCCTAATCCGCCTCACTAACCCTATAATAAATAGTATTAACCCCTAATCTGCCCTCCCTAACATCGCCGACACCTAACTTCAATTATTAACCCCTAATCTGCCGACCGGAGCTCACCGCTATTCTAATAAATGTATTAACCCCTAAAGCTAAGTCTAACCCTAACACTAACACCCCCCTAAGTTAAATATAATTTTAATTTAACGAAATTAATTAACTCTTATTAAATAAATTATTCCTATTTAAAGCTAAATACTTACCTGTAAAATAAACCCTAATATAGCTACAATATAAATTATAATTACATTGTAGCTATTTTAGGATTAATATTTATTTTACAGGCAACTTTGTAATTATTTTAACCAGGTACAATAGCTACCTAGTTAAAATAATTACAAAATTACCTGTAAAATAAATCCTAACCTAAGTTACAATTAAACCTAACACTACACTATCATTAAATTAATTAAATAAAATACCTACAATTACCTACAATTAAACCTAACACTACACTATCAATACATTAATTAAATACAATATCTACAAATAACTACAATGAAATAAACTAACTAAAGTACAAAAAATAAAAAAGAACTAAGTTACAAAAAATAAAAAAATATCTACAAACATAAGAAAAATATTACAACAATTTTAAACTAATTACACCTACTCTAAGCCCCCTAATTAAACAACAAAGCCCCCCAAAATAAAAAATGCCCTACCCTATTCTAAATTACTAAAGTTAAAAGCTCTTTTACCTTACCAGCCCTGAACAGGGCCCTTTGCGGGGCATGCCCCAAGAAGTTCAGCTCTTTTGCCTGTAAAAAAAACATACAATACCCCCCCCCCAACATTACAACCCACCACCCACATACCCCTAATCTAACCCAAACCCCCCTTAAATAAACCTAACACTAAGCCCCTGAAGATCTTCCTACCTTATCTTCACCATACCAGGTTCACCGATCCGTCCTGAAGAGCTCCTCCAATGTCCTGATCCAAGCCCAAGCGGGGGGCTGAAGATGTCCATGATCCGGTAGAAGTCTTCATCCAAGCGGGGCAGAAGAGGTCTTCCATCCGATTGAAGTCTTCATCCAAGCGGGGCAGAAGAGGTCTTCCATCCGATTGAAGTCTTCATCCAGGCGGCATCTTCTATCGACATCCATCTGGAGCGGAGCGGCAGCATCCTGAAGACCTCTGACGCGGAACATCCATCCTGGCCGACGACTGAACGACGAATGACGGTTCCTTTAAATGACGTCATCCAAGATGGCGTCCCTCGAATTCCGATTGGCTGATAGGATTCTATCAGCCAATCGGAATTAAGGTAGGAATATTCTGATTGGCTGATGGAATCAGCCAATCAGATTTAGCTCGCATTCTATTGGCTGATCGGAACAGCCAATAGAATGCAAGCTCAATCTGATTGGCTGATTGGATCAGCCAATCGGATTGAACTTGATTCTGATTGGCTGATTCCATCAGCCAATCAGAATATTCCTACCTTAATTCCAATTGGCTGATAGAATCCTATCAGCCAATCGGAATTCGAGGGACGCCATCTTGGATGACGTCATTTAAAGGAACCGTCATTCGTCGTTCAGTCATCGGCCAGGATGGATGTTCCGCGTCGGAGGTCTTCAGGATGCTGCCGCTCCGCTCCAGATGGATGTCGATAGAAGATGCCGCCTTGATGAAGACTTCAATCGGATGGAAGATCTCTTCTGCCCCGCTTGGATGAAGACTTCAATCGGATGGAAGACCTCTTCTGCCCCGCTTGGATGAAGACTTCTACCGGATCATGGACATCTTCAGCCCCCCGCTTGGGCTTGGATCAGGACATCGGAGGAGCTCTTCAGGACGGATCGGTGAACCTGGTATGGTGAAGATAAGGTAGGAAGATCTTCAGGGGCTTAGTGTTAGGTTTATTTAAGAGGGGTTTGGGTTAGACTAGGGGTATGTGGGTGGTGGGTTGTAATGTTGGGGGGGGCATTGTATGTTTTTTTTACAGGCAAAAGAGCTGAACTTCTTGGGGCATGCCCCGCAAAGGGCCCTGTTCAGGGCTGGTAAGGTAAAAGAGCTTTTAACTTTAGTAATTTAGAATAGGGTAGGGCATTTTTTATTTTGGGGGGCTTTGTTGTTTTATTAGGGGGCTTAGAGTAGGTGTAATTAGTTTAAAATTGTTGTAATATTTTTCTTATGTTTGTAGATATTTTTTTATTTTTTGTAACTTAGTTCTTTTTTATTTTTTGTACTTTAGTTAGTTTATTTCATTGTAGTTATTTGTAGATATTGTATTTAATTAATGTATTGATAGTGTAGTGTTAGGTTTAATTGTAGGTAATTGTAGGTATTTTATTTAATTAATTTAATGATAGTATAGTGTTAGGTTTAATTGTAACTTAGGTTAGGATTTATTTTACAGGTAATTTTGTAATTATTTAACTAGGTAACTATTAAATAGTTCTTAACTATTTAATAGCTATTGTACCTGGTAAAAATAACTACAAAGTTGCCTGTAAAATAAATATTAATCCTAAAATAGCTACAATGTAATTATAATTTATATTGTAGCTATATTAGGATTTATTTTACAGGTAAGTATTTAGCTTTAAATAGGAATAATTTATTTAATAAGAGTTAATTAATTTCGTTAGATTAAAATTATATTTAATTTAGGGGGGTGTTAGTGTTAGGGTTAGACTTAGCTTTAGGGGTTAATACATTTATTAGAATAGCGGTGAGCTCCGGTCGGCAGATTAGGGGTTAATAATTGAAGTTAGGTGTCGGCGATGTTAGGGAGGGCAGATTAGGGGTTAATACTATTTATTATAGGGTGAGGCGGATTAGGGGTTAATAACTTTATTATAGTAGCGCTCAGGTCCGCTTGGCAGATTAGGGGTTAATAAGTGTAGGCAGGTGGAGGCGACGTTGTGGGGGGCAGATTAGGGGTTAATAAATATAATATAGGGGTCGGCGATGTTAGGGCAGCAGATTAGGGGTATATAAGGATAATGTAAGTAGCGGCGGTTTACGGAGCGGCAGATTAGGGGTTAATAATAATATGCAGGGGTCAGCGATAGCGGGGGCGGCAGAATAGGGGTTAATAAGTGTAAGGTTAGGGGTGTTTAGACTTGGGGTACATGTTAGAGTGTTAGGTGCAGACGTAGGAAGTGTTTCCGCATAGCAAACAATGGGGCTGCGTTAGGAGCTGAACGTGGCTTTTTTGCAGGTGTTAGGTTTTTTTTCAGCTCAAACAGCCCCATTGTTTCCTATGGGGGAATCGTGCACGAGCACGTTTTTGAGGCTGGCCGCTTGCGTAAGCAACTGTGGTATCGAGAGTTGAAGCTGCGTTAAAAATGCTCTACGCTCCTTTTTTGGAGCCTAACGCAGCCTTTATGTGGACTCTCAATACCAGAGTTATTTTTATGGTGCGGCCAGAAAAAAGCCAGCGTTAGCTACGCGGGTCCTTACCGACAAAACTCTAAATCTAGGCCTAAGACTCTAAAAGCGACAGTAAAGTCCAAAATGAAGTTTTATGATTCAGATAGGGCATGTAATTTTAAACAACTTTCCAATTTACTTTTATCATCAAATTTGCTTTGTTATTTTGGTATTCTTAAATGAAAGCTAAACCTATATAGACTCATATGCTAATTTCTAATCCATTGAAGGCGGCCTCTTATCTGAATGCATTTGACAGTTTTTCACAGCTAGATGGCGTTAGTTCATGTGTCCCATATAGATAACATTGTGCTCACGCCCATGAAGTTATTGAAGAGTCAGCACTAATTGCCTGAAATGCAAGTCTGTCAAAGTAACTGAAATAAGGGGGCAATCTGCAGAAGCTTAGATACAAGGTAATCACAGAGGTAAAAAAGTGTATTAATATAACAGTGTTGGTTATGCACAACTAGGGAATGGTAAATAAAGAGAGTATTTATCTTTTAAAACAATAACATTTTTGGTATTTACAGTCCCCTTAAGAAAACCCTGTTGCTTCCACGACTCATCTACCTTGTGCTACCTTCCGCATCTGTACAAAGATACAGTGACTGATTAGACACTGGAGGGGGTAGTAAAAGTCTAACAATATAAAAATCTTGAAGAAAAATCCTCCAGACTTCTAGATCTGCCCCAATCATTCTAGAAACCGTAATTCAAGTCTGCAGACAAACTAAACCTCTCATGGCAGTCTCCATGCGGCTATAGAAAAAATTTGTCCTAAGGTAATGACCCTACCTGCAAAGTTAAATAAACCCAGCAACGATTGAAGCCCTTTCAAAGTTGTCTTACCTGCTCTGAACATTACTAAGATGAACCCTTTGCACTTTCAATATTATCAGCAGGTAACCTACATTATCTGGCCACTGTGTCCATCTCAATACCCAAGTAAACCAAAGAAGTGAAAGGGCCCTCAGTTATTTCTAAAGCCAAATAAAACTAAATGTATCCATTATTAGACTGAGCATGGATTTCAATAATTGCCTACACTGACCTTACCCTGGCAACCCCATCAGAAGAAAGTCAATTCATAAAAAAGCATAAAGATCTTTCGCTGCGACGTATCCTGAAAACCTGATAAGCTGAGTTCTGTTAAGAATCAGAATGTTCCTTTTGCCTAATTTGTGGTGCATAAGAGGTCTCACAGATTCCTGTAGCAGCAGTGGAAATACAATGGATTATCACCAGAGGGTGAACCCCAATATTCTGGCCTGAAGCTGCAGCTGTCTGATATGGATGTAATCACTTTACTTGCGGAAGAGGCCATTCCTGAAGAGCTGGTAGTAACAGCTATCCCTGCAGGCGGATTCAGAACCACATATGTTGTCCTATCTCCTACCAGTAAGAGGGAAAGTAGAGTGTATTGCAGCGATTTACAGCAGGTCTACTGCCCCCTACCTGAACCTGCCCACTAATATTAGTAGATACAGCATTCTGTGCTAGCAGTCTCTTCTTCAAACCGGCCATAATATTCATGTAGCCAACCTACCTCTAGATAAAATCAATGGTGATTCAGCATTCTTGTCACACATTAACCCCTTCATTCCTTTCCTTTTGTTACATGACCTCTATAAGACTACTCAGCTCTCTTAACACCCTTACCTCTGACATCCATGCCACAAATTTTTTAAGCCTCTTTCTCAACAATATCCCTGGCCTTAGATACCACCACACTGCCTCTTGAGCATCTGCCTCTCCCCCTAGAGTACTTCCTGCACCAGGCTCCCCCATTACTGCTGCTGTGGCCTTCTACATTTGCCCACTGCTCGTTAAAAATAAAAATGGTGGCAGGTTAAGTGGTGCATGTACATACTTGGGAGGGAGAAGGGGCCTGATGCATCAAGGAGAGGACCTCCTCACATGCTGTTCTGCATTACTAGGTCCTAAGAGGATCCTATGGCTTGCTTAGATGCCCCATTTGACACCGGAGCTGCCTGAACAGGACAATGGGCCACCGCGGGAACTTCCTGCTGACTGGATGTCAGTGGTATTGAGCATTCACCTTCTGCCTCCTCTGAATTAGAGAGGAGGAGAGGAGAAACAGTTTTGGGAGTCAAAGCAGGGAATGGGGAGGGAGGATGAAACCAGAGGGGGTAGATTTGGAGGAGAGAACAGCCCAAATTGGAGGAACAAAGAGGGACATAATGAAGGGAAGGAACAGTAGGAAAAAACAAAGAGGAAATAGAAGAGATATAAGGGATATAAGAAATAGGAGAAAAAGAGAAAGAGGGAAATGAGGAGGGAGAATAAATTATAGGACCTGAAAAAGAAGAAGTGGCAAAGGAGATAGAATAGACTGGTTGGAAAGCAGGAGAAGTTGAAACAGAGGATATACTTCGAGAAGAAAAAGTGAATGGAATAGCAGAAGAGACAGGAACAAAATCACCTATATTGGTTGACTCTTTCCTCTTCCTGTTAGGAGTTTCTTGATCATCGCGATAATGTCTAGGAGCCTTCACAGATCGACAAGCACTCTCTATGATTCCCGGTAGACAGCAAACAAGGAAAAAGGACTACTTCCTACCTTCTTGCTCTTAAAAAACCTACACGCTCCACCCCCTCTAAACTCTTCAAAAACACACATGAACAGCTAAAATACACTTGTCCGCCCCTAACTGGTTCTCCCCATATCTTTCTTCAAAAGAAGTATATGTGGGAATACAACAAGCAAAAACAGCTATTTTAAAATATAAAATCAAGGTAAAAGCTATTTGCAAACAACAGAATACACTCCAACAGGTAAAATGGATCACTGGGAACACACTTAAAGAGAGAGAAAAGTACACAGCACCTTTAAAGTACAGTATGCTGTCTATAAACTTTCTAACGCCTAGATTACGAGTTTTGCGTTAGAGGCTATGCGGTGCTAACGAGCAGTTTTCTCTCACCGCTCACTTACCTGCAGTGCTGGTATTACAGGTTTTTACAAACCCGGCGTTAAAAGACAAGAAATGAGCGTTGAGCAACTCCAATACCAGCGCTGCTTAAGTCAGCGGTGAGCTGGTCGTACGTGCTCGTGCACGATTTCCCCATAGGAATCAACGGGGAGAGCTGGCTGAGAAAAAGTCTAACACCTGCAAAAAAGCAGCGTAAAACTCAGTAACGCAGCCCCCATTGATTCCTATGGGGAAATAAAATGTATGTCTACACCTAACACCCTAACATGAACCCCGAGTCTAAACACCCCTAATCCTACACTTATTAACCCCTAATCTGCCACCCCCGACATCGTCGCCACCTGCATTATATTTATTAACCCCTAATCTACCTCTCCGGACATCGCCGCCACCTACATTATATTTATGAACCCATAATCTGCTGCCCCCAATGTCACGGCCACCTACCTACACTTAGTAACCCCTAATCTGCCGTCCCAAATGTCGTCGCCACTATAATAAACATATTAACCCCTAAACCGTAACACTCCCGCCTCGCAAACATTAGTTAAATATTATTAACCCCTAATCTGCCGTCCCTAACATCGACACCACCTACCTACATTTATTAACCCCTAATCTGCCGCCCCCAACGTCGCCGACACTATACTAAATGTATTAACCCCTAAACCTAAGTCTAACCCTAACCCTAACACCCCCTAACTTAAATATAATGTAAATAAGTCTAAATAAAATTCCTATCATTAACTACATTATTCCTATTTAAAACTAAATACTTACCTGTAAAATAAACCCTAAGATAGCTACAATATAACTAATAGTTACATTGTAGCTAGCTTAGGGTTTATTTTTATTTTACAGGCAAGTTTGTATTTATTTTAACTAGGTAGAATAGTTACTAAATAGTTATTAACTATTTAATAACTACCTAGCTAAAATAAATACAAAAGTACCTGTAAAATAAAACCTAACCTAAGTTACAATAACACCTAACACTACACTATAATTAAATAAATTGACTAAATTAAATACAATTAAATAATTTAAATTAAATTAGCTAAAGTACAAAAAAAACCCCACTAAATTACAGAAAATAATAAACAAATTACAGATATTTAAACTAATTACACCTAATCTAATAGCCCTATCAAAATAAAAAAAGCCCCCCCCCCCAAAATAAAAAAAAAACCCTAGCCTAAACTAAACTACCATTAGCCCTTGAAAAAGGGCCTTTTGTGGGGTATTGCCCCAAAGTAATCAGCTCTTTTACTTGTAAAAAAAAATACAAACAACCCCCAACAGTAAAACCCACCACCCACACAAACAACCCCACAAATAAAATACTAACTAAAAAAACCTAAGCTCCCCATTGCCCTGAAAAGGGCATTTGGATGGGCATTGCCCTTAAAATGGTAGTTAGCTCTTTTGCAGGCCCAAAGTCCCTAATCTAAAAATAAAACCCACCCAATACACCCTTAAAAAACACTAATCCCCTGAAGATCGACTTACAGTTCTGAAGATCCGACATCCATCCTCAAGGAAGCAGCAGAAGTCTTCATCCAACCGGGCCAAAGTCCTCAACGAAGCCGGGGAGAAGTCTTCATCCAAGCCGGGCGAAGTGGTCATCCAGACGTCTTTATCCAGACGGCATCTTCTTCGGATTAAGAGGATACTCCACGTCGGATGTCTTGAAGATGGACCCGCTCCGCGTCGGATGGATGAGGATAAAAGATGCCGTCTGGATGAAGACTTCTGCCCGTCTGCATGACCACTTCGCCCCGGCTTGGATGAAGACTTCTTCTGGCTTCGTTGAGGACTTTGGCCTGGTTGGATGAAGACTTCTGCCGCTTTCTTGAGGATGGATGTCGGATCTTCAGAACTGTAAGTCGATCTTCAGGGGGTTAGTGTTAGGTTTTTTTAAGGGTGTATTGGGTGGGTTTTATTTTTAGGTTAGGGACTTTGGGCCTGCAAAAGAGCTAACTGCCCTTTTAAGGGCAATGCCCATCCAAATGCTCTTTTCAGGGCAATGGGGAGCTTAGGTTTTTTTTTAGTTAGTATTTTATTTGGGGGGTTGTTTGTGTGGGTGGTGGGTTTTACCGTTGGGGGGGTTGTTTGTATTTTTTTTTTACTGGTAAAAGAGCTGATTACTTTGGGGCAATGCCCTGCAAAAGGCCCTTTTAAGGGCTATTGGTAGTTTAGTTTACGCTAGGTTTTTTTATTTGGGGGGGCTTTTTCTATTTTGATAGGGCTATTAGATTAGGTATAATTAGTTTAAATATCTGTAATTTGTTTATTATTTTCTGTAATTTAGTTTTTTTTGTACTTTAGCTAATTTAATTAAATTTATTTAATTGTATTTAATTTAGTAAATGTATTTAATTATAGTGTAGTGTTAGGTGTTATTGTAACTTAGGTTAGGTTTTATTTTACAGGTACTTTTGTATTTATTTTAGCTAGGTAGTTATTAAATAGTTAATCACTATTTAATAACTATTGTACCTAGTTAAAATAAATACAAACTTGCCTGTAAAATAAAAATAAACCCTAAGATAGCTACAATGTTACTATTAGTTATATTGTAGCTATCTTAGGGTTATTTTACAGGTAAGTATTTAGTTTTAAATAGGAATAATTTAGTTAATGATAGTCATTTTATTTAGATTTATTGTATTTATATTTAAGTTAGGGGGTGTTAGGGTTAGGGTTAGACTTAGGTTTAGGGGTTAATACATTTAGTATAGTGGCGGCGACGTTGGGGGGTGGCAGATTAGGGGTTAATAAATGTAGGTAGGTGGCGGCGATGTTAGGGACGGCAGATTAGGGGTTAATAATATTTAACTAATGTTTGCGAGGCGGGAGTGCGGCGGTTTAGGGGTTAATATATTTATTATAGTGGTGGCAGATTAGGGGTTAATAAGTGTAGGTAGGTTGCGGCGACATTGGGGCGGCAGATTAGTGGTTAATAAATATAATGTAGGTGTCGGCGATGTTGGGGGCAGCAGATTAGGGGTTCATAAATATAATGTAGGTGGCGGCGGTGTCCGGAGCAGCAGATTAGTTGTTAAAAAATTTATTTTAGTGTTTGCGATGCGGGAGGGCCTCGGTTTAGGGGTTAATAGGTAGTTTATGGGTGTTAGTGTACTTTTTAGCACTTTAGTTATGAGTTTTATGTTACGGCGTTTGTACCATAAAAGTAGGGTGTACCGCTCACTTTTTGGCCTTCCAGCACAGACCAGCGCTATGGAAGTCACATAGAAAAAAGACTTTTACGAAGTTTACGTAAGTCATTTTGCGGTAAGGCCAAAGAAGTGTGCGGTGACCCTAAACCTTCAAGACTCGTAATAGCAGCGGGCGTAAAAAAGCAGCGTTAGGACCTCTTAACGCTGCTTTTTTACCTTAACGCACAACTCTAAATCTAGCTGTCAGACTTTATGCCTGGAGAGATGCTGAGAAATGCAGGTAAACGTCTGGATGCTTTCAAGGAAATGCCTAATGCTGGCTGACATCTGGATCAAATGAATCATTTTGTCTGCATTTAGCTGAATCATATTAGCCATAATTACTGATTATATGCCCCTGAGGCATGTAGTGTTGACACAAATTCATATTGTGCTTATTTGACAAGTCATTAAAGGACCAGTAAACACAGTAGATTGGCATAATCAAAAAATGCAAGATAACAAGACAATGCAATAGCATTTAGTCTGAACTTCAAATGAGTAGTACATTTTTATTCTTACAATTTTAAAATGTATGTCTATTTCCACTCCCCCTGTACCATGTGACAGCCATCAGCCAATCACAAATGCATACACGTACCATGTGACAGCCATCAGCCAATCACAAATACTGTGAATGCTTGCACATGCTCAGTAGGAGCTGGTGATTGATTCAGAAAGTTTAAGTATAAAAAGACTGTGCACATTTTGTTAATGAAAGCATATTGGAAAGTTGTTTAAAATTGCATGCTCTAGCTGAATAGTGAAATTTTAATTTTGACGAGTGTCCCTTTAACATATAGATGCTAAGAGAGGAAAATAATTAGCAAGGAAATACATTTGTACATTTTCATGATAATTCAGAAATCTAGACACAATCACATTAATACAAAACATTTTAAAGGTCTTATGTGCTCCCTTTTGTCAGAAAATATTTGCTGTAAATAAATGACATCTAATGCATGCTTTTCTTAACAAATGCGACAGCCTTGCACATCGGTTAGTGACATTTAACAAATCAGTACAATATTAAATGGAATACATGACCAACCCTAATAAAAGCCAATAAAAACTAGCTTACAAAAGATATATATTATTGTAACAGATTCTAGATTTTTATTCAAAACTTGCTTCAAAAAGCAGGAATGTAATAATTCTGTACCTTTAAGTCATGATTTGGTAATGGCTTTTTTGACCTTGACAAACAATTGCAACCTTCCACAGTACAAGTCATTTAAAATTATCTATGTTACGGAAATGCTTTTGGGTGGCAGCCGTATTGGATGACTATGGCCTAGATTACAAGTGGAGCTTAAAATATTAGTGCTATTGTGTGCTAACATCACTCAATAGCGCTTCCCCCCCACACCTTATATTACAAGTTGAAAGTAATATAATAGCGCTCAAGTGAAAGTCTAGGGAGCTCTAACATCTAAACGTATGATAGAGCTGGTGGACTAAATCCCTCACATAACATCCCTTGTGCTTAAAGGGATAGTCTAGCCAAAATTAAACTTTCATGATTTAGATAGGGCATCCAATTTTAAACAATTTTCCCAATTTACTTTTATCATCAAATTTGCTTTGTTCTCTTGGTATTCTTTGCTGAAAGCTAAACCTAGGTAGGCTCATATGTTAATTTCTAAGCCTTTGAAAGCCGCCTCTTATCTCAATGCATTTTGACCGTTTTTGCAGCTAGACAGCACTGGTTCATGTGCGCCATATACATAACATTGTGCTCACTCCTGTGGAGGTACCTAGGAGTCAGCACTGGTTGGCTAAAATGCAAGTCTGTAAAAAGAACTGAAATAATGGGATAATCTGCAGAGGCTGAGATACAAGGTAATCAGAGATGTAAAAAGTGTATTAATATAACAGTATTGGTTATGCAAAACTGGGGAATATGTAATAAAGAGATTATCTATATATTTAAACAATAAAAATTCTGGAGTAGACTGTCCCTTTAAAAGGGTCAAACAAGGGTCGGAGTCTGACAGGGTTCCAAGATGGACGCCTTTGCTTAGAGCTCCATATACCAAGGCAGGGAGATCCGTCACTACTCCTCTTCATAAGCGATCTGAAGGGTGCAATCAAGCTTGGTGGCTATGTGAAGCAGCAGGGAGTACCACAAGAGCTAGAACTACGGTCTGGTAGCAGAGGATCGCCGCAACAGGTGGATTTGAACAGACGCACCCGGCGCCATCTTCCCAAACCAGGACTAGATATCGGCAGGTCGTTCTTCAAAGCCAACGTATACACACCCCACAACGGCTTGGCGACCATCCAAAGCAATCCTTGCTGGAGCGGCCTGATAACTCTCCACCTCGTTTAAAATAGTTGAAATGTGAGTACCGGCCATATAAACCTGGTCAAATACCTACAGGCCATGAAAATTAATACACGTAGAGCCACACAAATGGAGCCTAACATGTCCTAACACACTGCGCAGTATACTGGCCCAGATATAGCCACATAATACAGGGATCCTCATAAACAAATCACTAATCCTGGAAGTTAATCATGTCAAAAGGGGGAAACGTCAGATGAAGACCTACCATGTGGTATTCATAGAAATCTAAATACTCAGCATACAGCCATATTTGAAGATATAGAACTGGCTTATTAAAGAATTTACTAATGTGATCTTTATTTCTATATTGTATGTGGTGCACATAATATGATATTCCTACCCCCAACTTCACTTTTTACAAGAAGGGACTTTTGGCTGGGAAACTTTACTGCCTCACAAGCTAAGACATAATTCTGTATTATTGTTGAAAATCAGGTTTTCTTCACTGTGAACTCTCTCCTTATACAACCACACAGCATCCTGAAAACTTTTTTCTAATACCAGAAGATTAAAATGATGGTAAACTCTCCCCTTTTTAAAATCAGATCTGGAATGTAAGCACTATTTTAGATGAAGTTTATTTCATTAGCTGTAATGAAGATGCAGTATAACATGCCTTTTAATATAGATATGAAATTCAAATACTGCATGCTCCTCCGCCCACTTCAAAAGTAACATTTTCTGTGCGCTAACATTGATTGGAGAGTAATTCAATCATTTAGCTGACAGAAAAATTTACTTTTGAAGTGTGTGGTGTAACGTGGGGTATTTGAATTTCATATCTATATTAAAAACTAAGTTATAGTGCATCTTCATTGCACATGATGAATAAAACCCCATGTAAAATAGCGCTTACATTCCAGATCTGATTTTAAAAAAGGGGAGAGTTTACCATCACTTTAAGCAAAATAATTTCCTATACTAATAGTGGAACATTCCTAATTGTGAAATAACTTTATTCCTTGAGACTTTCTATTCTAGAACAACAAAACAACAAAATGACCTCTAAGAAACTAAATAAACCAGATAAACCTGGGAAATCTGCCTCTGTAAACTCATATTTCAAACCCTCTCAAGGTGACAAAACCTCAGATACTAACAAAGAAATGGAAGAAACTAATACACTAGCATCTGTCACACAAGATTCCTCTGACAACTCCACTCCGCTAACTAAAGCTGACCTACACATACTTTTTTCTAAACAAGATATCACTAATAGCTTTGACAAATACTGGCGAAAATGGATTCCATGCACACTTCTATGACGGCAAGTCTAAATGATTTTAAAAAAAGAAATCACAGACTTATGTACCAGAGTGGAAACATTGGAAGAAAACAGAGACAACCTAGTGGAGGATGTTGAAATGACAGAACAACAAGTCTCCCAGCAACAGCAAGTGTTTCAGGAATTCCTGAATCGGTTACAATCGAAGAATTACCATCATACCTACATGTATTGTTCTGTGCAATAACTGGGGTAGATCAGTAAAAGGAAATTGAGATTGAGAGAGCACACAGAGCTCTGAAACCCAAACACAAAGCAGACAATCCACCCAAGATGTTATAGTGGCATTCCTTAAATTCCCAGAGAAGGATAAGATCCTCAAAGAGGCAGCCAAACAACCAACTTTCAAGTTTCAAGGAAATGTAGTCCACTTCTATCAGGACCTGAGCACTAGGACACTTCAACTGAGGGGGTCTCTACGTCCTCTCACCTCTCTTCTTTGAAAAAACAGAATCCAGTAAAGATGGGATTACCCTTTTGCTTTACATATCTCTAAGGACAAAAAATCCTCACAATCAGAGACACTAATGGGATACCAGACATCTACCCAGCACTGGATCTGGAAACACCAAACATGCCGGAGAACCCACAGATGGAGGAGACATTAAGACCTCAACCTGTGAACCTTAAGTCTCAGGCAACAGAAGAACAAATGAAAGAACTGTGATTTATCCTCTCTTTCCCTTATTTTTCCTTCTCTTTTAGGTCACCATATACCTACAGAGACCACGGACTACTTTGAAGGCAAAGGGGTCGAGTTTAGGAACCCACACAAGAAAATGAATGCTTAAGTCTAACACAGTTTTCTCTCTCTCTTTTACAATGAAGAAGTTGTATTTAAATGTTGTAAAGTTCAAACACAGTTAATGTTTTTGATATAGAGAGTAGGGAGTAGTTATTAGTAAACACTAATCACTGTTAAAGGCACTTTGTTCTATATCCATTTACCACCTAGGTTTTAAATATGGAGTTAGATGGCAACTCCTTTGTTACATAGGTTCCCCAGATTTAGTTGATGTTACTTTAGGAACCTAAATATATTTTTTATTATTTTTTAATCTTATTCTTAAGTCATTTCTCTCTAACGCTTTTACCTTTTCTACCTTACATATTCTCATTCTACTTGTCTACTTTTTAATTCTCCTTATGCTGTCTCCAAGTGGATCACAGACACACCCAAAGAATCAACGGACGCAGGAAAATTTTCAGAGGTCTGACTCATTACTAGGGACTGGTGAGCTCTTCAAACCACACAACATCTTAACACGAATCCTAACAACAAATAATCAAACGCCACCATTAGTCACATATTAATGGCTCCAACTAATATAATTTTACTTTCTCACAATGCAAGAGGCCTTAATTCAGACACAAAACGTAGGAAAGCCTTATCCCAAATACACACTTAGGTGCAAACGTTATCTTTTTACAAGAAACCCATTTTGAGTCAAATCATATCCCTAAATACTGGTCGAAAACAATACACCACACACTTTCATTCTACTACAGATAAAAAGAAGAGAGGGTAGACGCCACCATGTATTTACCAAGGGATAGGGGAGGCTTGGGGACTCCCAGATTTAAAATCATATAGGAATGCTCTCATTTTACAGAGAATAATGGAATGGTCACACAATGTTGAGCAGAAGGCTTGGGTACAATTGGATAGAAAAATTCTTAAACTAAATAATATGGGTACCTTGGCCTGGATCTCTTCTCAGAAAAGACCAAAAAGTATTCTGAATTACCATATGCTGGCGGAAACTCTTCGGGTGGGGGACATAATTTTAGCTACCACTACACACGTATCCACAGGGCGAGAACCCTGACCTCCCCATTCATCAGTTAGGCTTCCGGAAGACTAAACCATATAAATTTAGAGAGGGGTCGATACAGGGTATAATAGAAAGACGGGAACTTTTGTCCCAGGATAAACTAGAAGAAAGATACACAGACATTTTTAAATCTCGGATACATTATAACCAGCTAATCCACTACATAACAACCTATAAAAGCAAACAGGACTTAGGGAGGAGACTTACACCATTTGAGGAACTCTGCACTATGACACATGTCCCAAAGCACCTGGTGTCATTGATATACAAAATTTTGCTCATCCCAGAGACAGAGACACTTCCCACATACACTAATCAATGGCTGATAGCTTTTAGCTTGATTGGGAGATCCTCGTTATCAGCGCACATTCAGGAGACCCATATTAAGCTTATTTGTAGATGGTACCTCACTCCGGGGAGGCTGCACAAAATATTTTCCTCTCTTAGCTCCACCTGTTGGAGGGGCTGTGGAGAGGAAGGGACTCTTCTTCATATTTGGTGGCAGTGTCCGAGCCTGAGGAGCTTTTGGCCAGAAGTTATAAGGCAAATGTCTGCAATCCTCAATCTGAATGTCCCAAATATCCCAGAGATTCTACTGTTCCTGGCTCTGCCCAAAATGCAAAGTGATGCACACATGGCCCTGATGTTGATAATGATCATGGGAGCCAAAAAACTAATCCCCAGAAAATGGAAATCACAGGCTACTCATACAATAGAAGAATGGCGTGCCCAAGTAGACGAGATACTCCTTATGGAGAGATTCCACTATCTGAAAACACACAAACTGGCGACATATGAAACGGTACTTGCTCTATGGCATAGTACTATCTAATAATCCCCCCTTTTTTTCTCTCCCTCCCCCTTCCCTACTACTGACCCCACCCATCCCCACCCCTCTACTATCTTTATATCTACCTAAATAAACACAATACTCAGTGTTAGAGGACTCCTCTAGGACCACGACCCTCTTGTTCTCTTCTGCTCCAGGACTCTGGTATCTGCACTGCAAAGTGTAAAGACAAGCGCTTGGAGGGCTGTTTCACAAAACACACAAGGATATGTTTGCAGAACAACTCTAACTTTATTATGTCAGGGTGGCCAGTTATATACATTCCAGAATACATTGAAATCTGTAGTCATTAGCTCATTTCTAAGATAAGGGAAAACATCTGGCATCCTGTAAGTTGTACATCACATTTGTCAGATATCCTTGCAGACAAGAGTTACAGCATATAGGTTTAACAAGTGACATATTCATAATTACATCATTTCACATGGTATTTCTATAAGAACAAAGAAACTCATAAAAAATATAATTGAAATAAAAGGAGTGTTAGGGAGTCATTTCTACAGGAATACTAACTACAGATAAACAGTAACTGGGCCTCCTGGCCCAGCACAAATCACAGCCGTTTGACATCTTGTAGAGATAACAATGCATCCCAAGCACATCTTCAGGGTCATTCTCAGGGCTATTATATCTATGCAAGTCTCCCTAACATCAGCATATTTCTTACTACATAATAAACCCACTATAATAAAAGTCTAATCATTACAAAATGGATGCTAATCATCACAAGATGGCTGTGGGGAACAAGATGGCTGCCTGTCAGGTTCATATTACCCCCTAACACTTAGTCTGTTTTATTCTTGAATTAGTGCTCACAATACGTAAAAATAAAGAAAATTTAAGTTAAAAAATAAAAAAGGAAACAAAAAACATTTTAGTTTCCGCCCTCGGAATTTGACCGATGGTCGGGTATAACTACTATAGATGTGAATTACATCTTGGTTATGATGGTTAAAAAATATGACTGTATTCTTTAATGGAATGTAACTGATTCTTTACTTAACCATTGTTTGTATATTGGTATCTCACATCAATGAAGCTTTTGAAAAGAAAAAAAAAAAAAAAAAGAGGGATATTCATCCTATTCCACCTAAATTTTAGTCAGACAGAATCTGTAATAGATAAAGAAGACAGAAATCTAATAATTAAGGTCCACATAAACTAGATTCCTGGACAGCACATTACAGCACTTTACGGTGTTACCTCAGACCACACTTTCTTTTCAACAGCAAGATTACATATTTCTGAGCCAAATGTTATCCATTTATCCTTGTGTGTGTGGCCAGATCATTCCATAATAGTGGCTAAATTATCAGGGCTTATTGCCCCAAACAATGCAAGAAGTTGGACATATGACCCCACACTCATGAAAAACCCTCTACACAAAGACCACATTTTTGACACAGATGATGGAATTCTGGAGTGTTAACACTGACTCCATTGATAACCCGATTCAGATTTGGGCAGCTCATAAATCAGTGCTGAGAGGTCTCCTAATTCAACTTGGTTTGGATGTCTATCTGCAATCAAAATGACAGTGTTACCAAGGAATTTATATTTATTTCGGACCCTACCGATAGGCATTCCGAATTGCGATCTAGAGAATCTCCAAACTAGCATAAATAGCTTCATAAGAGGCACAAAAAAAGCCAGAATCCCTAAATCTATATTCACGAGACATAGGAAATTGGAGGCATGGGCACACCAAATCTTAGACATTACTTTCAAGCAGCTAGACTAGCCCAAACTACCCATCTTAACAAAATTAGAGTCTGATATAAACAACTCACATCCTCAAGAGATGGCTCTGTGGGATCCACAGCGAGCTCAAGGTCAAAGGTCAGTAAATTGCCAATTACAGACTACATGCTCAAAACTTGGTCCACACTCACCTCATCCCTCAAACTCCCTCCCTAGCAGATCACTAAAATTAATAACACCTACAGATCAGACCCCAACTATAAATAAAGGGGAAATAGAGGCTTATACAGGATTGCAGACATAGTAGACAAAGGTAAAATAATGACATACACACAGCTACAGGATAAAACTATCCCCTATCAAATTGCACTGGTTTTTATATCTTCAGCTATCTTCTATTGTACATAGCTACCTACTTTCATCGAAAGGCCACCCCTTCACCACCCTAGAAAACATCTGTAGCAACCCATCCAGACCTAGAAAAACTATCACACAAATATAACAATTAATTCCTTCCACACAAGTCACTAAAACAAACCTACACTTTAAATGGGAAGCTGACCTAAATACAGAAATTGATATTCTTAACTGGAATAATATATTATACAACGCAAGTAAAGGCCTATTAAGTGCTTATATGTGGGAGAATTGCCTTAAAATAAACTTCAGATGGTATCCTCACTCCAACCATCACTTCTCATACACTAGACGGGGGTCCAAACTCTGTTTACAGAGGTTGTGAAGTTGAGTGCACATACAAACATATGTGGTGGGGACTGTTCTCACTCCAAGGTAATTTGGAATAAATTATCACTCTTTTTAAGTAGGATTCTAGATAGCCCATTCAGCTGACCATGAACCAATCATTATTGAATGAACACCTAAGGCAATTTAACAAAGACATCAATCAATTTATCAGGATTTTATGCACAGCTACAGATATATGTATAGCTCGACATTGGAGAGAGGGGGCTCCCTCTGGGACAAAATTTTACTTAAGATTAGGCGCTTCTACAACATGTCAGCACAAGCAGCAATAATACAAGACAATCAGGAAGCTTTTCATAAGTCTGGTTTTATTGGATCACGTATGACTCTATATAATAAAAGTTCAAACAGACACTAGACCCAATACTGCATAGATTTTACATATATCTAAACTTAAATTGGTTACTCAGTAAATTATCTTTGTTACTGGAAACTTTGTTGGGGGTGTCTTGGTCAGAAGGCACTTTTTCCTTACTTTTTTTCTTCTTCCCTCCTTATTTCTTTTCTTCCTGTTTCTTCAATTCTTCTTTACCCTTCTTAAGCCAAGATCTTCATAATTTATTTGAAGGTGTGGGGATGAGGATTTGCTCCAACCCCTCTCAGATTATCAAGGCACGATGTCAGATAAGATTCACTGTTATTAACAATTAAAGAGTTCTATCTTAAACAATATACCGTAAATCTGGTATAAAGCTAAACAAATACTATGTTTCAGAGTCTCTCCGGAATACAAAGAAAATATTTATTACTAGTTTGTTGTGATGAAAACGTCTGTCATTAAGCCGCTATATTTCCAAAGAATGTCTTGTTTTATTTTTATGTACAGATAATATGGCAATAAAAAAATATTCCATTTAAAAGGTCAAACAATTGAGTTTCTTTTTTTTTTTTTTAAATCTTTATTTTCTATATAGTTAATAAACAATAAGTAAGAGACGCATGTAGTTAGAAATAGAGGAAATTCCCCTCTATCAACATTAGAACAAAGAAAACATAATTATTACCATACGTCTTCAATCTTCTTTTTTGTTACATCTTATACATAACTTTCATATACTAAACGTTTATAGCATTCTGTTCCAATATACATTTAGACCCTACCCCAGGGTTTCCAGTTTATAGATACAAAGATAGAAAAAAACATTTAGACACACTATCCACTCTTTAATATGAGTTACTGTTACATTGTACTCTTCAACCATTTCTAATTATATTTTAAATTGCTTTATACTAAAAAAAAATAAAAAAAATAAAGGAAAAAAATTTCCGTAACTTAACAAAAATTTCCCCTCCAATTGAGTTTCTTAATAACTTTTAAACTATGATTTTCTTTTGAGATATAAGTTTAAAATACTGCAGACATACACACACACACACACACACACACACATATATATATATATATATATATATACACACACACACATATATATATATATATTATATATATACACACACACACATATATATATATATACACACACACACATATATATATATATATATATACACACACACACAATATATATATATATATAGATATATATATATATACACACACATCTTTGAGTCCCAACACCTTGTCATATATTATATTCCTTTAAATCACTGTTAATTTATTTCAACGATAAACATTTATTTTAAATTTAATGTGTATAAAAATGAGTGAAATATTTTAAGATATTATACATTAAGGCCTAGATAACAAGTGGAGCGCTAATTTTTCTGGTTATTGCTACCGCGATCTTTGGTTAATTTTATTAATGTCCCAACCAAATGCCCCCCAAATTAAGTGCAATACACTTTATTAAAAAACTAGGCGATAAGCCTGCCCAGAGGGCAGTCTATGTTTTAAAAAAACGAAATTTATGCTTACCTGATAAATTTCTTTCCGGATATGGAGAGTCCACGACATCATTCAATTACTAGTGGGAATACCACTCCTGGCCAGCAGGAGGAGGCAAAGAGCACCACAGCAAAGCTGTTAAATGTCACTCCCCTACCCATAATCCCCAGTCATTCGACCGAAGGGAAATGGAAAAAGGAATAACACAATGGTGTAGAGGTGCCTGAGGTTTAGTAAAAAATTTGTCTAAATTAAGAAATTTATCAGGTAAGCATTTCTTTCCTAAGATATGGAGAGTCCACAACGTCATTCAGTTACTATTGGGAACCATGACCCAAGCTAGAGGACACAGAATGAACAGGGAGGGAGAACAAGACAGGCAGACCTAAACAGAAGGCACCACCGCTTGAAGAACCTTTCTCCCAAAAGAAGTCTTAGCTGAGGCAAAAGTATTAATTTGAAAAAATTTGGAAAAGTATGCCAGAGAGGACCAAGTTGCCGCCTTGCAAATCTGTTCCACAGAAGCTTAATTTTTAAAAGCCCAAGAAGAAGCGACAGTCCTTTTAGAATGAGCTGTAATTCTCTCAGGAGGCTGCTGTCCAGCAGTCTCATAAGCAAAACTAATTATACTTCTCAAACATAGGGAAAGAGAAGTAGCAGTAGTCTTCTGACCTTTACGCTTTCCAGAGAAACAAACAAAACGGGGCAGAAGACTAGCAAAAATCCTTAGCTGCCTGTAGGTAAAATTTGAGAGCATGTACAACATCCAAGTCATGCAACAGATGTTCCTCATGAGAAGAAGGATTAGGATAGATAGAATGACAACAATTTCCTGATTAATATTTCTATCCAAAACTACCTAGGGAGAAAACACAATTTAGTACGAAGAATTGCCTTATCCGCATGAAAAATAAGGTAAGGTGAATCGCACTGCAAAACCAAGAGTTCGGAAACTATCCAAACAGAAGAAATAGTGATAAGAAACAAAACCTTCCAAGCTAACAGCTTAATATCTATGGAATGCATTGTCTCAAACGGAGCCTGCTGCAAAACTTAAGAACTAGGTTAAGGCTCCAAGGAGGAGCACAGGTTTAAACACAGGCCTGATTCTGACCAGGGCCTGACAAAAAGATTGAACATCTGGCACATTCGCCAGACACTTATGTAAAAGAATCGATAATGCAGAAATCTGACCTTTCAGAGAACTGACTGACAACCCTTTCTCCAGACCATCCTGGAGAAAAGACAAAATTCTATGAATCTTGTCCCTACTCCAAGAGTAGCCCTTCGATTCACACCAATAAAGGTATTTACGCCATACCTTATGGTAAATTTTACTAAATGTTTAATCTCCATGCAGTCAGCTTCAGAGAAACAAGATTTGGATGGAGGAAAAGACCCTGAGTTAGAAGGTCCTTCCTCAGAGGTAACCTCCAAGGAGGTAGAGATGAGATCTTCTCTAGGTCTGCAAACCATATTCTGCGAGGCCATGCAGGAGCTATTAGAATTACAGACACTCTCTCTTGTTGATACAAGTAATGAACCGAAGGAGTGCAAACGGAGGAAATAGGTATGCTAGACTAGACTGAAATCCCAAGGAACCGCCAGAGCATCTATTAGGGCGGCCTGAGGATCTCTTGACCTTGAACCGTACCTTGGAAGCTTGGCGTTCTAATGAGATGCCTTCAGATCCAACTCCAGCACCCCCCACTTAAAGGTTAACCTTGAGAACACCTCCGGATGGAGAGCCCACTCCCCGGGAGGAAAGGTCTGTCTGCTCAGAAAATCCGCCTCCCAGTTGTCCACGTCTGGAATGTGGAAGGCAGATAGAAGACTATTGTGAGCTTCTGCCCACTGAATAATCTGAGTGACCTCCTTCATGGCCCAAGGAACTCAGAGTTCCTCCCTGGTGGTTGATGTAAGCCACTGATGTGATGTTGTCCGACTGGAACTTGATAAACCGGGGCTAAGGACAATTAAGGCCAAGCCATCAGAGCATTGAAGATCGCTCACAACTCCAAGATGTTATGGAAGAGAAGGCTCCTCCCAAGTCCATAGGTCATGAGCCTTTATTGAGTCCCAGACTGCTCCCCAGCCTAGCATGCTGGTGTCCGTGGTCACAATCACCCAGGAAGGTCTCAGGAAGCATGTGCCCTTAGACAGATGATTCTGAGAAATCCACCCACGAGAGAGAGTCTCTTGTCAACTGGTCCAGATCTATCCTCTGAGACAGATCTGAATGGTCTCCATTCCATTGTCCTGAGCATGCATAACTTCAGAGCTCTCAAATGGAATCGAGCAAAGGAATGATGTCCATGGAAGCGACCATAAGACCATTTTATCTCCATGCATTGAGCCACTGAAGGCTGAACAGTAGACTGTATCAAGAGGCAAGAAGAGAGAAGTTTGGATTTTCTGACCTCCGTCAGAAAAATCTTCATAGATAGGGATTCTGTATGAGAGTTTGCCTTGTTGAAAAGATGGCACCTGAACCAATATGTCGTCCAGGTAAGGTGCCACCGCAATTCCCTGAGACCTAAATTCAGAACCTTTGAGAAAATTCTGGGAGCTGTGGCAAGGCCAAACGGAAGAGCAACAAACTGAAAGTGTTTGTCTAGAAAAGCAAATCTCAGGAACTGGTAGTGATCCCTGTGGATGGGGACATGAAGATACGCGTCCTTCAGATCTATGGTCGTCATGAACTGAACCTCTTGAACTGTAACAATTCAACCTAACTAGTTGAAAGGTACAGGTTATTAGGGTATTATATTGTAGCTATTATAACCTTCAATTAACTTGCCTTTAGGTATGAAGCATGAATGATTAAATTGTATTAAATTGTATTAAATTGTATAGTTCAAACTGCAGAGGTTGTTATTTGAATATAGCAGAATAAGCAAAGGTTTAAATCACTTGCGAGGAATATTAGTTTGTTAGGAGTTGATAAACAGTGTACTGAGGGGTGTGATCAACCTGCGCTGGGAAAGTTACCAATAAACCACTGGGTAAATGGAGTATCCTCAAACTCCACAGAGAGAAATACAATCATACAATAGTAATAAGGATATTACTATAATAACCCTTGGCGCTAACGTGTAGCTAAAATTGGTAATGCAGAGGTTCTAATTATTGTATAGTATAAACAATAAATTACCTTGGTGCAAATGGAAATGATAATTCCTTGCAAAAATGTGAAAACTGGGTAGTTGATTATGGGATGCGCTTAAGGATGAACAAGAGTAATGGTGCAAGTAAAAAATAAACAAATTTTATTACAATCTTAATCGTGCACAGAAATATTTTTTTAAAACAAAATTTTAAAAGACACTCTGATCAGGCGTTTGACAATGTAGTATCAATAAAAATCCCTAAAAACCTCAAAATAAATTGCATAAAAGAAATAACAATAAAACAACAATGAGACAATCACTATCACAAATGGTTAATTCGAGATAGAGAACAAAGATCCCATTGGAAACCAAGGAAGATCCACGTCAGCTGGAAGTTAGTGGTATTTTAACCGGAGCTGTAACGAGATGAGATCCAAATGAACCAGACAGGAAGAGAGCCAAAATTTAAGGTGTTCACTTATTACTTACACCGAAAATGCTCTATGAAGTCCCAGCTGTCTCTCTATAGCGGTCCTGGATTAGATCACTGCTGATGGATCCCCGAATGAAGGAAAACCTCTTGTCTTTTTACAATCCTTATCAGCAATCACGCCAGATAAACCAAAATGTGCTCTGGGTCTCTGTGCGGTCTCGGCGCTGGTAATTAGTTCCAGTCACCTGTGTGTTAGAAAAGTGGGCGGAGCAACGCGTTTCAGCCCGGTCTGGGCCTTTGTCAAGCTCCTGATAGATGGGAGGTCAGGTCCTTTATACCGTCACCCCCTTCTGCTAATCTGCTTCCCCGACTCTCTATACCATGTGATCACTGCAGTTACTTGCTGCGTTGACGTCAGAAGGTCCTTAGAGGAATGGGAACTCTAAACCCATTCCTCTAAAGGACCTTCTGACGTCAACGCAGCAAGTAACTGCAGTGATCACATGTATAGAGAGTCGGGGAAGCAGATTAGCAGAAGGGGTGACTGTATAAAGGACCTGACCTCCCATCTATCAGGAGCTTGACAAAGGCCCAGACCGGGCTGAAACGCGTTGCTCCGCCCACTTTTCTAACACACAGGTGACTGGAACTAATTACCAGCGCCGAGACCCGCACAGAGACCCAGAGCACATTTTGGTTTATCTGGCGTGATTGCTGATACGGATTGTAAAAGACAGAGGTTTTCCTTCATTTCGGGGATCCATCCAGCAGTGATCTAATCCAGGACCGCTATAGAGAGACAGCTGGGACTTCATAGAGCATTTTCGGTGTAAGTAATAAGTGAACACCTTAAATTTTGGCTCTCTTCCTGTCTGTTCATTTGGATCTCATCTCGTTACAGCTCCGGTTAAAATACCACTAACTTCCAGCTGACGTGGATCTTCCTTGGTTTCCAATGGGATCTTTGTTCTCTATCTCGAATTAACCATTTGTGATAGTGATTGTCTCATTGTTGTTTTATTGTTATTTCTTTTATGCAATTTTATTTTGAGGTTTTTAGGGATTTTTATTGATACTACATTGTCAAACGCCTGATCAGAGTGTCTTTTAAAATTTTGTTTTTAAAAAATATTTCTGTGCACGATTAAGATTGTAATAAAATTTGTTTATTTTTTACTTGCACCATTACTCTTGTTCATCCTTAAGCGCATCCCATAATCAACTACCCAGTTTTCACATTTTTGCAAGGAATTATCATTTCCATTTGCACCAAGGCTAATTTATTGTTTATACTATACCAATAATTAGAACCTCTGCATTACCAATTTTAGCTACACGTTAGCGCCAAGGGTTATTATAGTAATATCCTTATTACTTATTGTAGGAGTTGATAAACACAGTTCAGTCTGTTCAAAGTTAGTAGCAGATAGTGGCAGAGGATAGCAATAAACAGCCCAATAAGATCAAGTCATTGCATGTATACCGAATACCAAAGCTTATTATAGGACAGTCAGTTAAGTTGATAACTTTGGTTTAGGAGTGAACTGCAAACAGAATTAGCCGACAAGTCAGAATGCAGATGTAAATAATAATACTTGTGGTTTGGAATCCGGTGCTGCAGCGAGGGACTTGAAAATACAGCTAACTTTCAGAGTTCCGTTAAAGGCTGACAAGGTACTTCCGAGTGTGCTGGTTACCCGGTATCCGTTCAGGCGGTTTGTGTGATGAGAGGAGCAGCTGTTTAATTAGACAGCGTTCTAAGCCCAAGGAGTCTGCTGAAAGTAAAGAGCTGCGTCTGAAGCTTGGTGACGTCAGAGTGGTTAAGGGCAGCGTCGGCAAAGTAGTAGCTGACAGGCAGGAGTAAAAATTGTGTGATGAACAACAGCTTAGTCTGCAATAATAAAGTTGTTTTACGTAGCTTGATTATGGCCGCACCATAAAAATAACTCTGGTATTGAGAGTCCACATAAAGGCTGCGTTAGGCTCCAAAAAAGGAGCGTAGAGCATATTTAACGCAGCTTCAACTCTCGATACAAGAGTTGCTTACGGATGCGGCCAGCTTCAAAAACGTGCTCGTGCACGATTCCCCCATAGGAAACAATGGAGCTGAAATAAAACCTAACACCTGCAAAAAAGCCGCGTTCAGCTCCTAACGCAGCCCCATTGTTTGCTATGGGGAAACACTTCCTACGTCTGCACCTAACACCCTAACATGTACCCCGAGTCTAAACACCCCTAGCCTTACACTTATTAACCCCTAATCTGCCGCCCCCGCTATCGCTGACCCCTGCATATTATTTTTAACCCCTAATCTGCCGCTCCGTAAACCGCCGCTACTTACATTATCCTTATGTACCCCTAATCTGCTGCCCCTAACACCGCCGACCCCTATATTATATTTATTAACCCCTAATCTGCCCCCCACAACGTCGCCTCCACCTGCCTATACTTATTAACCCCTAATCTGCCGAGCGGACTGCACCGCTATCATAATAAAGTTATTAACCCCTAATCCGCCTCACTAACCCTATAATAAATAGTATTAACCCCTAATCTGCCCTCCCTAACATCGCCGACACCTAACTTCAATTATTAACCCCTAATCTGCCGACCGGAGCTCACCGCTATTCTAATAAATGTATTAACCCCTAAATCTAAGTCTAACCCTAACACTAACACCCCCCTAACTTAAATATAATTTAAATCTAACGAAATTAATTAACTCTCATTAAATAAATTATTCCTATTTAAAGCTAAATACTTACCTGTAAAATAAATCCTAATATAGCTACAATATAAATTATAATTATATTATAGCTATTTTAGGATTAAAAAAATTATTTACAGGTAACTTTGTATTTATTTTAACCAGGTACAATAGCTATTAAATAGTTAAGAACTATTTAATAGCTAAAATAGTTAAAATAATTACAAAATTACCTGTAAAATAAATCCTAACCTGTTACAATTAAACCTAACACTATACTATCATTAAATTAATTAAATAAAATACCTACAATTACCTACAATTAAACCTAACACTACACTATCAATACATTAATTAAATACAATACCTACAAATAACTACAATGAAATAAACTAACTAAAGTACAAAAAATAAAAAAGAACTAAGTTACAAAAAATAAAAAAATAATTACAAACATAAGAAAAATATTACAACAATTTTAAACTAATTACACCTACTCTAAGCCCCCTAATAAAATAACAAAGACCCCCAAAATAAAAAATGCCCTACCCTATTCTAAATTACTAAAGTTCAAAGCTCTTTTACCTTACCAGCCCTGAACAGGGCCCTTTGCGGGGCATGCCCCAAGAAGTTCAGCTCTTTTGCCTGTAAAAAAAAACACATACAATACCCCCCCCCAACATTTACAACCCACCACCCACATACCCCTAATCTAACCCAAACCCCCCTTAAATAAACCTAACACTAAGCCCCTGAAGATCATCCTACCTTGTCTTCACCTCATCGGGTATCACCGATCGGTCCTGGCTCCAAAATCTTCATCCAACCCAAGCGGGGGCTGGCGATCCATCATCCGGTGGCTGAAGAGGTTCAGAAGAGGCTCCAAAGTCTTCATCCTATCCGGGAAGAAGAGTAGATCCGGACCGGCAACCATCATCTTCCAAGCGGCATCTTCTATCTTCATCCGATGAGGACCGGCTCCATCCTGAAGACCTCCACCGCGGACCCATCTTCATCCGGTGACGTCCAACTGAAGAATGACGGTTCCTTTAAAGGACGTCATCCAAGATGGCGTCCCTCGAATTCCGATTGGCTGATAGGATTCTATCAGCCAATCGGAATTAAGGTAGGAATATTCTGATTGGCTGATGGAATCAGCCAATCAGAATCAAGATCAATCCGATTGGCTGATCCAATCAGCCAATCAGATTGAGCTCGCATTCTATTGGCTGATCGGAACAGCCAATAGAATGCAAGCTCAATCTGATTGGCTGATTGGATCAGCCAATCGGATTGAACTTGATTCTGATTGGGAATTCTGATTAGGGGTTAATAAATATAATATAGGGGTCGGCGGTGTTAGGGGCAGCAGATTAGGGGTACATAAGGATAACGTAGGTGGCGGTCGGCAGATTAGGGGTTAAAAAAATTTAATCGAGTGGCGGCGATGTGGGGGGGGCCTCGGTTTAGGGGTACATAGGTAGTTTATGGGTGTTAGTGTACTTTAGAGTACAGTAGTTAAGAGCTTTATGAACCGGCGTTAGCCCAGAAAGCTCTTAACTACTGACTTTTTTCCTGCGGCTGGAGTTTTGTCGTTAGATGTCTAACGCTCACTTCAGAAACGACTCTAAATACCGGAGTTAGAAAAATCCCATTGAAAAGATAGGATACGCAATTGACGTAAGGGGATCTGCGGTATAAAGTCGCGGCTGAAAAGTGAGCGTTAGACCCTTTTTTGAGTGACTCCAAATACCGGAGGTAGCCTAAAACCAGCGTTAGGAGCCTCTAACGCTGGTTTTCACGGCTACCGCCAAACTCTAAATCTAGGCCCTAGGTTTTTGCAGTATTTTTTTTTTTCTTTTTTTTTTGTTATTATTTATTTTTGTTTGTTGTTGTTGTCGCTTGTTCTGTTTGTATGTTTCTTCGTCTACCTCCTGTTTTCCATTAGATCCTTGTTATGTTATTATGCAGGTGAGAAGGAAGGAAAAGAGAGAGAGGGATGGTGAGGGTAGGAACTCGTTAAGGAAAAATGTAGGAAATTGTATTAAAGATGATTTTAGGTATATAAGGTAGAAATACAAAACCACATTATGTTTTGTCAGCTACCTGATAAGAATTGTTCAGGCTTAAAGAAGATTGGAATGCGTAGCTAACAATATCTAGTTTGTTGTTTTATATTTTTGCTATAACTTATGTGTTTTTTTAAGGCTACTATATTCATGTGTAATGATTATTCCTCATTTGTATCTTGAAAATGTGAGGTTCAAAGTTTTCCTTCTCTATGTAACAAAAATAGAAAATGTGAGGTTTATTTATAGTATTCTTTGCATAACTGTGATGTAACAGATTTGTTTATTTTGTGGCAACTTGATTGCTATATTCTTTTCTGCATATGTATCTGATTGCTGTAACTCATCACGTTTGACATTTTATATTTAACCTCAATAAAAATTATTTAAAAAAAAAAAAAAAAAAAAGTACTTGGCCTCTTATATCATCAAAATGAAACCATGCTAGGGGACTTACATCAACAGTTTTATATATCATTAGAGACAAGTCTACTACAGCTCAGGGATGCGCCCTTCAGTATAGGAGCGTGCAAGCTCAAACCAGTGTGTCCAAGGTTTTCAGAAACAAAGCCAAGAGGTGATCAAAGATCAGAATTCGCCCTTGTTCTCTAGGGGTACCCAGAGACTTTGTACTGACAGACAAGGTAAACTAGTAAGAAACAATGCAGACAATTTTAGTAACAGTTTACTTAACAAACACAGAAAATAGAAAACATTTGTCTCTGAGGACAGTAGGATCATCTTACTTAACACACTACTGCTCCCACTTGCTTTCTCCGCAGATGGGCGTCTTGGAGCAGTACATTCACACGCCGTAAAGGACCTCTTACACTGACACTTTCATAACAAAAGATGTTAAAACATAAAACATAAAAAACAGCTGTCTCAGGTTCTTGGGAGTTTGTACTCATGACAGGACAGAGGGTTTAGGAATCAGAGGATAGGAGAGCAAATTGAGAAAGAAAGGTTCTCACCTTTTTGGCGCCTGTGGTCTCCTGTCCTCAAAATTCCAGTCCTGGCTCCGTCCACAATCGCTTTCAAACTCCCGGGTTTCGGCACCAAATTGATGAAGAAAAAATTAACATGAAGACAGCTGATCCAAATTTTAAAAGGTTATAATTGTACAATTAAACAAAATTACAACAAAATCACAACAGGTAATACAGAGTGTGGCGCGCAGCATCAGATAGGAACAGTGTCTCTTTTATAGCCCATGTTCTGTGTTTCTGAGAATCTTCACATGTAAGCACCTTGTGGTCTTCTTCTTATCTTGTCCATACAAACTTTGGGTGTTGTTACTGTAGCTGAAAATACTTTGCATACACAGCAGAAAATAGCTGAACTGACAAGAAAGGACATTACTTTTACTTTTAAAAGTACAAATGCATTTGTCAGGGGCACACATAAGGAAAATATACAGAATTAAAAATATTTTTCATTAACAACATCAATAGTGGGGAAGATATTTGAAGGGATTATAAGGGATTATATTGATGAGCATATTCGTGTAAACAAGATTATGAGTTCTAATCAGCATGGTTTTATGAGAAATAGATCATGTCAAACTAATCTAATTAGATTCTATGAGGAAGGAAGTAAACATATAGATAAAGGGGAATCAGTTGATGTGATATACTTAGATTTTGCAAAGGTGTTTGATACAGTGCCACTGCCAAATGAGAGATTAATGCACAAAATAAAGGGACTGGGAATAGCTGAAAATGTTAGTTTGTGGATAAATAACTGGATAAAAGATAGGGAGCAACGAGTAGTAGTAAATGGATCATACTCAGATTGGACAAAGGTAATCAGTGGAGTACCCCAGGGATCAGTGCTGGGCCCTATTCTTTTTAATATTTTTATAAATGACTTGGAGCTAAGATTAAATAGCGACATCTCTATTTTTGCAGATGATACTAAGTTAAGTAAGGTCATTAGGTCAGAGCAGGATGAACTTTCGTTACGAAGGGACCTGCAAAAATTAGAAGTATGGGCAGGTAAATGGAAAATGAAATTTAATACAGGAAAATGCAAGGTTCTACATTTTGGAAGTAAAAATAAGCAGGCAACGTATTATTTAAATGGGACAAGACTTAGCCAAACACAGGAGGAAAGGGATTTGGGGGTAGTAATAGATAACAAGCTAAAGATGGGTGCACAATGCAGGGCAACAGCTTCAAAGGCTAATAAGATACTAGCATGTATTAAAAGAGGCATTGACTCAAGGGAGGAAAGCATAATTCTGTCACTATATAAAACCCTGGTAAGACCTTACCTTGAGTATGGAGTGCAGTTCTGGAGACCAATTGCAAAAAAAGATTTTGCAGAACTAGAAAAAGTTCAGAGAAGGGCCACAAAGCTAATAAGGGGATTGGAGAATTTAACCTATGAGGAGAGGCTTTCCAAACTGGGTCTGTTTTCTTTAGAAAAAAGGCGCTTAAGAGGTGAAGGTGACATGATTACTTTATATAAATATATTCAAGGCCCATATACAGAGATGGCAGAAGCTCTGTTTATTCCAAGAAAATTGTTTGTGACCAGAGGTCACAATTTAAGGTTGGAGGAAAGGGGATTTAATCTCCTGTAACGGAAACGTTTTTTCACTGTAAAAGCAATAAAATTGTGGAACTCATTACCAAAGGAGGTAGTGAATGCCAATACCCTAGATACATTTAAAAATTATTCGGATACATTTCTGTCTATAAACAAAATTCATGGATATGATTGCTAGTATTAAATGGATCACCTTTTAGTGTGATTAGTTAAGCTTAACTGGAGCTTTTTGTATATATTTTAGATTTGTATAGGTTGAACTCGATGGACTTCGGTCTTTTTTTAAACCTCATCTACTATGTTACTACAGGGAGTGCAGAATTATTAGGCAAATGAGTATTTTGACCACATCATCCTCTTTATGCATGTTGTCTTACTCCAAGCTGTATAGGCTCGAAAGTCTACTACCAATTAAGCATATTAGGTGATGTGCATCTCTGTAATGAGAAGGGGTGTGGTCTAATGACATCAACACCCTATTTCAGGTGTGCATAATTATTAGGCAACTTCCTTTCCTTTGGCAAAATGGGTCAAAAGAAGGACTTGACAGGCTCAGAAAAGTCAAAAATAGTGAGATATCTTGCAGAGGGATGCAGCACTCTTAAAATTGCAAAGCTTCTGAAGCGTGATCATCGAACAATCAAGCGTTTCATTCAAAATAGTCAACAGGGTCGCAAGAAGCGTGTTGAAAAACCAAGGCGCAAAATAACTGCCCATGAACTGAGAAAAGTCAAGCGTGCAGCTGCCAAGATGCCACTTGCCACCAGTTTGGCCATATTTAAGAGCTGCAACATCACTGGAGTGCCCAAAAGCACAAGGTGTGCAATACTCAGAGACATGGCCAAGGAAAGAAAGGCTGAAAGACGACCACCACTGAACAAGACACACAAGCTGAAACGTCAAGACTGGGCCAAGAAATATCTCAAGACTGATTTTTCTAAGGTTTTATGGACTGATGAAATGAGAGTGAGTCTTGATGGGCCAGATGGATGGGCCCGTGGCTGGATTGGTAAAGGGCAGAGAGCTCCAGTCCGACTCAGACGCCAGCAAGGTGGAGGTGGAGTACTGGTTTGGGCTGGTATCATCAAAGATGAGCTTGTGGGGCCTTTTCGGGTTGAGGATGGAGTCAAGCTCAACTCCCAGTCCTACTGCCAGTTTCTGGAAGACACCTTCTTCAAGCAGTGGTACAGGAAGAAGTCTGCATCCTTCAAGAAAAACATGATTTTCATGCAGGACAATGCTCCATCACACGCGTCCAAGTACTCCACAGCGTGGCTGGCAAGAAAGGGTATAAAAGAAGAAAATCTAATGACATGGCCTCCTTGTTCACCTGATCTGAACCCCATTGAGAACCTGTGGTCCATCATCAAATGTGAGATTTACAAGGAGGGAAAACAGTACACCTCTCTGAACAGTGTCTGGGAGGCTGTGGTTGCTGCTGCACGCAATGTTGATGGTGAACAGATCAAAACACTGACAGAATCCATGGATGGCAGGCTTTTGAGTGTCCTTGCAAAGAAAGGTGGCTATATTGGTCACTGATTTGTTTTTGTTTTGTTTTTGAATGTCAGAAATGTATATTTGTGAATGTTGAGATGTTATATTGGTTTCACTGGTAAAAATAAATAATTGAAATGGGTATATATTTGTTTTTTGTTAAGTTGCCTAATAATTATGCACAGTAATAGTCACCTGCACACACAGATATCCCCCTAAAATAGCTATAACTAAAAACAAACTAAAAACTACTTCCAAAACTATTCAGCTTTGATATTAATGAGTTTTTTGGGTTCATTGAGAACATGGTTGTTGTTCAATAATAAAATTAATCCTCAAAAATACAACTTGCCTAATAATTCTGCACTCCCTGTATGTTACTAGTTCAGCAGCACATTATCATACACCACCACATTCAATCAGTTAATTGATCTGCAATGTCTTTCTCCTAATGCAATAATATGATTTGTGTGCAATATTGTAACTGCACAAGTTAAAGGAACACTAAACCCAAAATGTTTCTTTCATGATTGAGGTTGAGAATACAATTTTAAACAACATCCCAATTTACTTCTATTATCTAGTTTGTTTCATTCTTTAAATATACTTTGTTGAAAAAATAGCAATGCACATGGGTGAGCCAATCACACGAGGCACATCTATGTGCAGCCACCAATCAGAAGCTCCTGAGCCTATCTAGATATGCTTTTCAGCAAAGGATATCAAGAGAATGAAGCAAATTAAATAATAGAAGTAAATTAGAAAGTTATATAAAATCGCATGCTCTTTCTAAATCATGAAAGAAAAAAATTGGGTTTCATGGCCCTTTAAAAATATTCTTCCAAGCTTTGCCAGCAGATGGTGTTGCAGCAGCAAGTATAGATGGCCTCTAATTCAAAAGCACAGTATTAACTCAAGGGTTCAAATTCAGAAATATTGAATAGGATGCACAATGTAAATACCAAATAACAATATTAAAAGTTTTAAACAGCTGTTCAAACAGTAAGTTCAAAGCAAACATATGTGCAATTATGGTCACTGTTTACCAGAAAGCATATACAGTGCACTTCTATTAGAATTATAGTGTTGTTTTTTCCTTTTAAATATATTTTCACAGTAGATAAGAACCAAAAGGCCCATCAAGTCTATACATATTACAGGTTACTAATTTCTTAGTTTACCCTTATGCATGTCCCAGGCATTTTTTTATCATTTTCAATTGGAAGTTTAATCCATGAACCCAACACCCTTTATGTAAAAAACAACAACTGCTTCCTCACATTTCTACTGTATCTTCTACCCTCTAAATTTAGATTATGACCCCTTGTTTTGTTATTTCTTTTTTCTTTTCTTTTTTGTGGAAAATGGTTTTAGCTTCAACTATGGTAGGCCAAGATAATGTTTACTTTCTCCTTACATCTTCACTAAGCATCCATAATATGCTGGTATGGAAATACAAACAAACAAATCTATACTATAATTTGCATTTGTAATGGCCGTCGCCATCGGCAGTTGCGCACACATCCTCAATGGAATGTTGGCAGTGCGAGGACAAAAGATGGTTGACGGCTAAGACGGACACTTAACCGTCAACCACCCACATCGGAATACACCTAATTACCCTATTAACCTCTAAAACGCAAAACCCCCACATCACAATAAACCTAATTATCCTATTAACCCCTAAACCGCAAAACTCCCACATCGCAATAAACCGAATGAACTTATTAACCCCTTAAACCGCCAAAACCCACAATGCAAATAACTATTTAAATAACTAAGTACCCTAACCTAACACCCCCTTAAACTAACCCAAATGACCTAAACTAATAAATTCTAAAGTTACAAAAAAAAAAAAAATAAGTTTACAAAAAAAAGGCTAACATTACAGAAAATAAAAAATCAAATTACCAAATTTAACAAAATTAAACCTAATCCCTATGAAAATAAAAAAAGCCCATAGCTAGTGAAATTCTATTGGCTGATTTGAACAGCCAATAGGATTTGAGTAGCTCTAATCCTATTGGTTGATTTGAATTGGAAGAATCAAATCAGCCAATAGGAATTCAAGGGACGCCATCTTTAATCGCGTACCTTGAATTCACTATTCAGTGTACGGTGAAAATCGCACAAAGAGGATCCTACACGCTCCATGGCTCCGCGGTTGCGGGTTTTTAGTTCCAGGGTCAACGTTCTTCAGCACCTCTCTGCGCAGGATGTTCCTGGAAGAAGAAGAGGTCGCCCTTGGAAAAAGACTTCCCCGCCTGAAACAGGACCTTCTCCGCCAGACTTCAGGAAAGGTGAGTAGCAATTTGGGGGCTAATTTTTTTTTAAGGTTTTTTTTTTGGGTGGGGTTGTTTTATTTAGATTAGGGATGGGCAGTAAAAGAGCTAAATGCCCTTTTAAGGGCAATGCCCAAACAAATACCCTTTTCAGGGCAATGGATAGTTTAGGTTTTTTAGTGTTAGGTTCTTTTATTTTAGGGGATGGGGGGTTTACTGTTAGGTGGGACTTTGTGTATTTTTTGTAAAAGAGCTGATTATCTAGGGGCAATGCCTTGCAAAAAGCCCCTTTAAGGGCTACTGGTAGTTTATTCTTAGAGTAGGGGGTGTTTTTATTTTGGGGGGCTTTTTTATTTTCAAAGGGATTAGGTTTAATTTTGTTAAATTTGGTAATTTGATTTTTTATTTTCTGTAATGTTAGCCCTTTTTTGTAAACTTAGTTTTTTTTGTTTTTGTTTTTTTTTGTATTAGTTAGGTAATTTGGGTTAATTTAAGGGGGTGTTAGGTTAGGGGGTGTTAGGTTCGGGTACTTAGTTATTTAACTAGTTATTTGCGTTGTGGGTTTTGGCGGTTTAAGGGGTTAATAAGTTAATTAGGTTTATTGCGATGTGGGAGTTTTGTGGTTTAGGGGTGAATAGGGCAAATAGGTTTATTGCGATGTAGGAGGTTTTGCCGGGTAGGGCTTATTAGTTTAATTAGGTTTATTGCGATGTAGGGGTTTTGTGGTTTAGGAGTTATTCGTTTATTTAGGTTTATTGGGATGTGGGGGTTAGCGATTTAGGGGTTAATAGGGTAAATAGGTTTATTGCGATGTAGGGGTTTTGCCGTTTAGGGGTTAATAGGGTAATTAGGTTTATAGCGATGTGGGGGGTTTGCAATTTAGGGGTTAATAGGGTAATTAGGTTATTGCAATGTGGGGGTTTTGGGGTTTTGGGGTTTAGGAGTTAATAGGGTAATTAGGTTTATTGCGATGTGGGGGTTTAGCGGTTTAGGGGTTAATAGGGTAATTAGGTGTATTGCAATGTGGGTGGTTGACGGTTAAAGCGTTATTAATTTTAGTTTTATTTGCATTATAATTATAGTATTGCTACACCTGTAGCTTAAATATTTATATAAAAGAAGAGTTACAAAATAGGTTGTTTCTACATCTGTAGTTTAAAAAAATAATTAGACTACCCTCTGGGCAGGCTTATCGACTAATACATAAATAAAAACACACAATAAATGATAAGTAGCCAAGATTGATTTTGCATATCTCTTCTTCTCACAGCTGTACACAGGAAAAGGCCTGTTGTACAAGATGAACCATGTGTTTAAAGAGACAGTAAAGTCAAAATGAAACTTTCATGATTCAAATAGAGCATATCATTTTAAACAGCTTTCCAGTTTACTTCTTTATCAAATTTGCTTCATTCTCATTGTATTTTTAAATAAAAGATCAGCAAAGCATTACTGGGAGATAGCTGCTGATTGGTTGCTGCACATTTACGCCTCAAGTCATTGGTTCATGTGATGTGTTCAGCTAGCTCCAATTAATGCTTTGCTGCTCCTCTAACAAAATATACCAATACCATTAATATAACAAAACACACAAGACCACTTTTTTGTGTATAAAACCCAAAACAACCCCCACACTCACCACCACCACAAGCGAGAGGGTTAACTTTATTACTAATATCTTAAGTGCAAAATAAAGAACTGGCTTGCAAGTGCCCTGGACTACAACCCCACTAGAAGGGATGAGGCCACTCCCTTCCTAGGCCAGCATGGCTTCAACAGTCCCAGAACTGGTGTAGAAATTGCTCCACTTGTCCCTCCCTTCTACTGCCAAACTGGCCTATTCCTAAGCTGATTTTGCCTCACCCTTTACCGCCTATCAAGGAGGTTATGCCACCTTGGCCAATGCAACATGGGGTTAAGAAGCAACCGAACACACTAGGCAATGGACAATCTGCCAAAAGACTGAGTTCTAAAGGGAAGGTTCAAACAACTAATTGAGGCAACCAGGTCTTACAAAGGACCGAATGACTATTCAGTCCCCAGCCTGAGTGGACTAAATCCAGTAAATTCACACATCTTTGACACCAGGCCACCAGAAACGCTTGCCATTTTGAACCAGCTGATCTGTAAAACAAAACATGAAGAAAACATAGGGAGGGAGGGAAGACCTCAAGGCTAAACCTATAACTAATTTGGAATGGCCCACAAGTTCCCTGACTCTCAAATCCCCAAAATAAGGTAAAGAGAAAGCAGTGGGGAAAAAAAGTACTTTATAAGAGCTCACACAAACTTCCAGCAAATAAGCATGAATAAGCGCCTCCGTGTAATTTGTTTCCTGATATCTTGAGTCGTGGCTCTAGCTCTTTGAATACCCTTTAATGCTTTGTGCACTAGATTTTTCACATCCTCCACCCTGTAAAGCTTAGAATAAAAGGATACTGCTGGACCTTTCCACCTATAGCGCCTGCAAAAAGTCATGAAGGGATGGCAACCATTCAATAAAATGAGGGACTGTCAGGTCACGCCAGCAACCTTGCCTACTTTTTGCAAAAGAACTCCACTCACGCCAATTATTATTATTATTATTATCGGGTATTTGTAGAGCGCCAACAGATTCCACAGCACTGATTATTGAAGGCATTCCATGTCCTAGATGCCAAGGAACCATTAGGAAACCTCAGTGCAGTCCCCCAGAAGTCCCCACCTGGCAAAGATAAGGTGGACACACATCACCTTCCACTCTTGCCCGTGGTGCAGCCTCCCTAAATCTTGACCATGGAAAGTGTGACAGCGAGTCAGCAATAACATTTTCAACACCTGGGACATGTCTCACACTAAAGCATCTGTTGTGCCTCAAGCATCACAACACTAGCTGCCTAAGAATATTAACTACAGGAGGGGATGAGATGGATAAGCCATTAACAGAGTGAACAACACTCAGATTGGCAGATAAAAATACAACCACGTGGTTCTGCAATCTTGACCACCAGAGCTCAATGGCCAATAAGATCGGAAAAAGTTCCAGCAAAGTAAGGCCTAGATTTGGAGTTTGGCGTTAGCCGTGAAAACCAGCGTTAGAGGCTCCTAACGCTGGTTTTAGGCTAACTCTGGTATTTGGAGTCACTCAAAAAAGGGTCTAACGCTCACTTTTCAGCCGCGACTTTTCCATACCGCAGATCCCCTTACGTAAATTGCGTATCCTATCTTTTCAATGGGATTTTTCTAACTCCGGTATTTAGAGTCGTGTCTGAAGTGAGCGTTAGAAATCTAACGACAAAACTCCAGCCGCAGGAAAAAAGTCAGTAGTTAAGAGCTTTCTGGGCTAACGCCGGTTCATAAAGCTCTTAACTACTGTACTCTAAAGTACACTAACACCCATAAACTACCTATGTACCCCTAAACCGAGGTCCCCCCACATCGCCGCCACTCGATTAAATTTTTTTAACCCCTAATCTGCCGACCGCCAACTACGTTATACTTATGTACCCCTAATCTGCTGCCCCTAACACCGCCGACCCCTATATTATATTTATTAACCCCTAACCTGCCCCCCACAATGTCGCCGCCAGCTACCTACACTTATTAACCCCTAATCTGCCGACCGCAAAGCGCCGCCACCTACGTTATCCTTATGTACCCCTAATCTGCTGCCCCTAACACCGCCGACCCTTATATTATATTTATTAACCCCTAATCTGCCCCCCACAACGTCGCCTCCACCTGCCTACACTTATTAACCCCTAATCTGCCGAGCGGACCTGAGCGCTACTATAATAAAGTTATTAACCCCTAATCCGCCTCACTAACCCTATAATAAATAGTATTAACCCCTAATCTGCCCTCCCTAACATCGCCGACACCTAACTTCAATTATTAACCCCTAATCTGCCGACCGGAGCTCACCGCTATTCTAATAAATGTATTAACCCCTAAAGCTAAGTCTAACCCTAACACTAACACCCCCCTAAGTTAAATATAATTTTAATTTAACGAAATTAATTAACTCTTATTAAATAAATTATTCCTATTTAAAGCTAAATACTTACCTGTAAAATAAACCCTAATATAGCTACAATATAAATTATAATTACATTGTAGCTATTTTAGGATTAATATTTATTTTACAGGCAACTTTGTAATTATTTTAACTAGGTACAATAGCTACCTAGTTAAAATAATTACAAAATTACCTGTAAAATAAATCCTAACCTAAGTTACAATTAAACCTAACACTACACTATCATTAAATTAATTAAATTAAATACCTACAATTACCTACAATTAAACCTAACACTACACTATCAATACATTAATTAAATACAATATCTACAAATAACTACAATGAAATAAACTAACTAAAGTACAAAAAATAAAAAAGAACTAAGTTACAAAAAATAAAAAAATATCTACAAACATAAGAAAAATATTACAACAATTTTAAACTAATTACACCTACTCTAAGCCCCCTAATTAAACAACAAAGCCCCCCAAAATAAAAAATGCCCTACCCTATTCTAAATTACTAAAGTTAAAAGCTCTTTTACCTTACCAGCCCTGAACAGGGCCCTTTGCGGGGCATGCCCCAAGAAGTTCAGCTCTTTTGCCTGTAAAAAAAACATACAATACCCCCCCCCCCAACATTACAACCCACCACCCACATACCCCTAATCTAACCCAAACCCCCCTTAAATAAACCTAACACTAAGCCCCTGAAGATCTTCCTACCTTATCTTCACCATACCAGGTTCACCGATCCGTCCTGAAGAGCTCCTCCAATGTCCTGATCCAAGCCCAAGCGGGGGGCTGAAGATGTCCATGATCCGGTAGAAGTCTTCATCCAAGCGGGGCAGAAGAGGTCTTCCATCCGATTGAAGTCTTCATCCAAGCGGGGCAGAAGAGGTCTTCCATCCGATTGAAGTCTTCATCCAGGCGGCATCTTCTATCGACATCCATCTGGAGCGGAGCGGCAGCATCCTGAAGACCTCCGACGCGGAACATCCATCCTGGCCGACGACTGAACGACGAATGACGGTTCCTTTAAATGACGTCATCCAAGATGGCGTCCCTCGAATTCCGATTGGCTGATAGGATTCTATCAGCCAATCGGAATTAAGGTAGGAATATTCTGATTGGCTGATGGAATCAGCCAATCAGATTTAGCTCGCATTCTATTGGCTGATCGGAACAGCCAATAGAATGCAAGCTCAATCTGATTGGCTGATTGGATCAGCCAATCGGATTGAACTTGATTCTGATTGGCTGATTCCATCAGCCAATCAGAATATTCCTACCTTAATTCCGATTGGCTGATAGAATCCTATCAGCCAATCGGAATTCGAGGGACGCCATCTTGGATGACGTCATTTAAAGGAACCGTCATTCGTCGTTCAGTCATCGGCCAGGATGGATGTTCCGCGTCGGAGGTCTTCAGGATGCTGCCGCTCCGCTCCAGATGGATGTCGATAGAAGATGCCGCCTGGATGAAGACTTCAATCGGATGGAAGATCTCTTCTGCCCCGCTTGGATGAAGACTTCAATCGGATGGAAGACCTCTTCTGCCCCGCTTGGATGAAGACTTCTACCGGATCATGGACATCTTCAGCCCCCCGCTTGGGCTTGGATCAGGACATCGGAGGAGCTCTTCAGGACGGATCGGTGAACCTGGTATGGTGAAGATAAGGTAGGAAGATCTTCAGGGGCTTAGTGTTAGGTTTATTTAAGAGGGGTTTGGGTTAGATTAGGGGTATGTGGGTGGTGGGTTGTAATGTTGGGGGGGGGCATTGTATGTTTTTTTTACAGGCAAAAGAGCTGAACTTCTTGGGGCATGCCCCGCAAAGGGCCCTGTTCAGGGCTGGTAAGGTAAAAGAGCTTTTAACTTTAGTAATTTAGAATAGGGTAGGGCATTTTTTATTTTGGGGGGCTTTGTTGTTTTATTAGGGGGCTTAGAGTAGGTGTAATTAGTTTAAAATTGTTGTAATATTTTTCTTATGTTTGTAGATATTTTTTTATTTTTTGTAACTTAGTTCTTTTTTATTTTTTGTACTTTAGTTAGTTTATTTCATTGTAGTTATTTGTAGATATTGTATTTAATTAATGTATTGATAGTGTAGTGTTAGGTTTAATTGTAGGTAATTGTAGGTATTTTATTTAATTAATTTAATGATAGTATAGTGTTAGGTTTAATTGTAACTTAGGTTAGGATTTATTTTACAGGTAATTTTGTAATTATTTTAACTAGGTAACTATTAAATAGTTCTTAACTATTTAATAGCTATTGTACCTGGTTAAAATAATTACAAAGTTGCCTGTAAAATAAATATTAATCCTAAAATAGCTACAATGTAATTATAATTTATATTGTAGCTATATTAGGATTTATTTTACAGGTAAGTATTTAGCTTTAAATAGGAATAATTTATTTAATAAGAGTTAATTAATTTCGTTAGATTAAAATTATATTTAATTTAGGGGGGTGTTAGTGTTAGGGTTAGACTTAGCTTTAGGGGTTAATACATTTATTAGAATAGCGGTGAGCTCCGGTCGGCAGATTAGGGGTTAATAATTGAAGTTAGGTGTCGGCGATGTTAGGGAGGGCAGATTAGGGGTTAATACTATTTATTATAGGGTTAGTGAGGCGGATTAGGGGTTAATAACTTTATTATAGTAGCGCTCAGGTCCGCTTGGCAGATTAGGGGTTAATAAGTGTAGGCAGGTGGAGGCGACGTTGTGGGGGGCAGATTAGGGGTTAATAAATATAATATAGGGGTCGGCGATGTTAGGGCAGCAGATTAGGGGTACATAAGGATAATGTAAGTAGCGGCGGTTTACGGAGCGGCAGATTAGGGGTTAATAATAATATGCAGGGGTCAGCGATAGCGGGGGCGGCAGAATAGGGGTTAATAAGTGTAAGGTTAGGGGTGTTTAGACTTGGGGTACATGTTAGAGTGTTAGGTGCAGACGTAGGAAGTGTTTCCGCATAGCAAACAATGGGGCTGCGTTAGGAGCTGAACGTGGCTTTTTTGCAGGTGTTAGGTTTTTTTTCAGCTCAAACAGCCCCATTGTTTCCTATGGGGGAATCGTGCACGAGCACGTTTTTGAGGCTGGCCGCTTGCGTAAGCAACTGTGGTATCGAGAGTTGAAGCTGCGTTAAAAATGCTCTACGCTCCTTTTTTGGAGCCTAACGCAGCCTTTATGTGGACTCTCAATACCAGAGTTATTTTTATGGTGCGGCCAGAAAAAAGCCAGCGTTAGCTACGCGGGTCCTTACCGACAAAACTCTAAATCTAGGCCTAAGACTCTAAAAGCGACAGTAAAGTCCAAAATGAAGTTTTATGATTCAGATAGGGCATGTAATTTTAAACAACTTTCCAATTTACTTTTATCATCAAATTTGCTTTGTTATTTTGGTATTCTTAAATGAAAGCTAAACCTATATAGACTCATATGCTAATTTCTAATCCATTGAAGGCGGCATCTTATCTGAATGCATTTGACAGTTTTTCACAGCTAGATGGCGTTAGTTCATGTGTCCCATATAGATAACATTGTGCTCACGCCCATGAAGTTATTGAAGAGTCAGCACTAATTGCCTGAAATGCAAGTCTGTCAAAGTAACTGAAATAAGGGGGCAATCTGCAGAAGCTTAGATACAAGGTAATCACAGAGGTAAAAAAGTGTATTAATATAACAGTGTTGGTTATGCACAACTAGGGAATGGTAAATAAAGAGAGTATTTATCTTTTAAAACAATAACATTTTTGGTATTTACAGTCCCCTTAAGAAAACCCTGTTGCTTCCACGACTCATCTACCTTGTGCTACCTTCCGCATCTGTACAAAGATACAGTGACTGATTAGACACTGGAGGGGGTAGTAAAAGTCTAACAATATAAAAATCTTGAAGAAAAATCCTCCAGACTTCTAGATCTGCCCCAATCATTCTAGAAACCGTAATTCAAGTCTGCAGACAAACTAAACCTCTCATGGCAGTCTCCATGCGGCTATAGAAAAAATTTGTCCTAAGGTAATGACCCTACCTGCAAAGTTAAATAAACCCAGCAACGATTGAAGCCCTTTCAAAGTTATCTTACCTGCTCTGAACATTACTAAGATGAACCCTTTGCACTTTCAATATTATCAGCAGGTAACCTACATTATCTGGCCACTGTGTCCATCTCAATACCCAAGTAAACCAAAGAAGTGAAAGGGCCCTCAGTTATTTCTAAAGCCAAATAAAACTTAAATGTATCCATTATTAGACTGAGCATGGATTTCAATAATTGCCTACACTGACCTTACCCTGGCAACCCCATCAGAAGAAAGTCAATTCATAAAAAAGCATAAAGATCTTTCGCTGCGACGTATCCTGAAAACCTGATAAGCTGAGTTCTGTTAAGAATCAGAATGTTCCTTTTGCCTAATTTGTGGTGCATAAGAGGTCTCACAGATTCCTGTAGCAGCAGTGGAAATACAATGGATTATCACCAGAGGGTGAACCCCAATATTCTGGCCTGAAGCTGCAGCTGTCTGATATGGATGTAATCACTTTACTTGCGGAAGAGGCCATTCCTGAAGAGCTGGTAGTAACAGCTATCCCTGCAGGCGGATTCAGAACCACATATGTTGTCCTATCTCCTACCAGTAAGAGGGAAAGTAGAGTGTATTGCAGCGATTTACAGCAGGTCTACTGCCCCCTACCTGAACCTGCCCACTAATATTAGTAGATACAGCATTCTGTGCTAGCAGTCTCTTCTTCAAACCGGCCATAATATTCATGTAGCCAACCTACCTCTAGATAAAATCAATGGTGATTCAGCATTCTTGTCACACATTAACCCCTTCATTCCTTTCCTTTTGTTACATGACCTCTATAAGACTACTCAGCTCTCTTAACACCCTTACCTCTAACATCCATGCCACAAATTTTTTAAGCCTCTTTCTCAACAATATCCCTGGCCTTAGATACCACCACACTGCCTCTTGAGCATCTGCCTCTCCCCCTAGAGTACTTCCTGCACCAGGCTCTCCCATTACTGCTGCTGTGGCCTTCTACATTTGCCCACTGCTCGTTAAAAATAAAAATGGTGGCAGGTTAAGTGGTGCATGTACGTACTTGGGAGGGAGAAGGGGCCTGATGCATCAAGGAGAGGACCTCCTCACATGCTGTTCTGCATTACTAGGTCCTAAGAGGATCCTATGGCTTGCTTAGATGCCCCATTTGACACCGGAGCTGCCTGAACAGGACAATGGGCCACCGCGGGAACTTCCTGCTGACTGGATGTCAGTGGTATTGAGCATTCACCTTCTGCCTCCTCTGAATTAGAGAGGAGGAGAGGAGAACAGTTTTGGGAGTCAAAGCAGGGAATGGGGAGGGAGGATGAAACCAGAGGGGGTAGATTTGGAGGAGAGAACAGCCCAAATTGGAGGAACAAAGAGGGACATAATGAAGGGAAGGAACAGTAGGAAAAAACAAAGAGGAAATAGAAGAGATATAAGGGATATAAGAAATAGGAGAAAAAGAGAAAGAGGGAAATGAGGAGGGAGAATAAATTATAGGACCTGAAAAAGAAGAAGTGGCAAAGGAGATAGAATAGACTGGTTGGAAAGCAGGAGAAGTTGAAACAGAGGATATACTTCGAGAAGAAAAAGTGAATGGAATAGCAGAAGAGACAGGAACAAAATCACCTATATTGGTTGACTCTTTCCTCTTCCTGTTAGGAGTTTCTTGATCATCGCGATAATGTCTAGGAGCCTTCACAGATCGACAAGCACTCTCTATGATTCCCGGTAGACAGCAAACAAGGAAAAAGGACTACTTCCTACCTTCTTGCTCTTAAAAAACCTACACGCTCCACCCCCTCTAAACTCTTCAAAAACACACATGAACAGCTAAAATACACTTGTCCGCCCCTAACTGGTTCTCCCCATATCTTTCTTCAAAAGAAGTATATGTGGGAATACAACAAGCAAAAACAGCTATTTTAAAATATAAAATCAAGGTAAAAGCTATTTGCAAACAACAGAATACACTCCAACAGGTAAAATGGATCATTGGGAACACACTTAAAGAGAGAGAAAAGTACACAGCACCTTTAAAGTACAGTATGCTGTCTATAAACTTTCTAACGCCTAGATTACGAGTTTTGCGTTAGAGGCTATGCGGTGCTAACGAGCAGTTTTCTCTCACCGCTCACTTACCTGCAGTGCTGGTATTACAGGTTTTTACAAACCCGGCGTTAAAAGACAAGAAATGAGCGTTGAGCAACTCCAATACCAGCGCTGCTTAAGTCAGCGGTGAGCTGGTCGTACGTGCTCGTGCACGATTTCCCCATAGGAATCAACGGGGAGAGCTGGCTGAGAAAAAGTCTAACACCTGCAAAAAAGCAGCGTAAAACTCAGTAACGCAGCCCCATTGATTCCTATGGGGAAATAAAATGTATGTCTACACCTAACACCCTAACATGAACCCCGAGTCTAAACACCCCTAATCCTACACTTATTAACCCCTAATCTGCCACCCCCGACATCGTCGCCACCTGCATTATATTTATTAACCCCTAATCTACCTCTCCGGACATCGCCGCCACCTACATTATATTTATGAACCCATAATCTGCTGCCCCCAACATCGCCACCACCTACATTATATTTATTAACCCCTAATCTGCTGCCCCCAATGTCACGGCCACCTACCTACACTTAGTAACCCCTAATCTGCCGTCCCAAATGTCGTCGCCACTATAATAAACATATTAACCCCTAAACCGTAACACTCCCGCCTCGCAAACATTAGTTAAATATTATTAACCCATAATCTGCCGTCCCTAACATCGACACCAGCTACCTACATTTATTAACCCCTAATCTGCCGCCCCCAACGTCGCCGACACTATACTAAATGTATTAACCCCTAAACCTAAGTCTAACCCTAACCCTAACACCCCCTAACTTAAATATAATGTAAATAAGTCTAAATAAAATTCCTATCATTAACTACATTATTCCTATTTAAAACTAAATACTTACCTGTAAAATAAACCCTAAGATAGCTACAATATAACTAATAGTTACATTGTAGCTAGCTTAGGGTTTATTTTTATTTTACAGGCAAGTTTGTATTTATTTTAACTAGGTAGAATAGTTACTAAATAGTTATTAACTATTTAATAACTACCTAGCTAAAATAAATACAAAAGTACCTGTAAAATAAAACCTAACCTAAGTTACAATAACACCTAACACTACACTATAATTAAATAAATTGACTAAATTAAATACAATTAAATAATTTAAATTAAATTAGCTAAAGTACAAAAAAACCCCCACTAAATTACAGAAAATAATAAACAAATTACAGATATTTAAACTAATTACACCTAATCTAATAGCCCTATCAAAATAAAAAAAGCCTCCCCCCCCCCCAAATAAAAAAAAACCCTAGCCTAAACTAAACTACCATTAGCCCTTGAAAAAGGGCCTTTTGTGGGGTATTGCCCCAAAGTAATCAGCTCTTTTACTTGTAAAAAAAAATACAAACAACCCCCCAACAGTAAAACCCACCACCCACACAAACAACCCCACAAATAAAATACTAACTAAAAAAACCTAAGCTCCCCATTGCCCTGAAAAGGGCATTTGGATGGGCATTGCCCTTAAAATGGTAGTTAGCTCTTTTGCAGGCCCAAAGTCCCTAATCTAAAAATAAAACCCACCCAATACACCCTTAAAAAAACACTAATCCCCTGAAGATCGACTTACAGTTCTGAAGATCCGACATCCATCCTCAAGGAAGCAGCAGAAGTCTTCATCCAACCGGGCCAAAGTCCTCAAAGAAGCCGGGAGAAGTCTTCATCCAAGCCGGGCGAAGTGGTCATCCAGACGGGCAGAAGTCTTCATCCAGACGGCATCTTCTTCGGATTAAGAGGATGCTCCACGTCGGATGTCTTGAAGATGGACCCGCTCCGCGTCGGATGGATGAGGATAAAAGATGCCGTCTGGATGAAGACTTCTGCCCGTCTGCATGACCACTTCGCCCCGGCTTGGATGAAGACTTCTTCTGGCTTCGTTGAGGACTTTGGCCTGGTTGGATGAAGACTTCTGCCGCTTTCTTGAGGATGGATGTCGGATCTTCAGAACTGTAAGTCGATCTTCAGGGGGTTAGTGTTAGGTTTTTTTAAGGGTGTATTGGGTGGGTTTTATTTTTAGGTTAGGGACTTTGGGCCTGCAAAAGAGCTAACTGCCCTTTTAAGGGCAATGCCCATCCAAATGCTCTTTTCAGGGCAATGGGGAGCTTAGGTTTTTTTTTAGTTAGTATTTTATTTGGGGGGTTGTTTGTGTGGGTGGTGGGTTTTACCGTTGGGGGGGTTGTTTGTATTTTTTTTTTACTGGTAAAAGAGCTGATTACTTTGGGGCAATGCCCTGCAAAAGGCCCTTTTAAGGGCTATTGGTAGTTTAGTTTACGCTAGGTTTTTTTTATTTGGGGGGGCTTTTTCTATTTTGATAGGGCTATTAGATTAGGTATAATTAGTTTAAATATCTGTAATTTGTTTATTATTTTCTGTAATTTAGTTTTTTTTGTACTTTAGCTAATTTAATTAAATTTATTTAATTGTATTTAATTTAGTAAATGTATTTAATTATAGTGTAGTGTTAGGTGTTATTGTAACTTAGGTTAGGTTTTATTTTACAGGTACTTTTGTATTTATTTTAGCTAGGTAGTTATTAAATAGTTAATCACTATTTAATAACTATTGTACCTAGTTAAAATAAATACAAACTTGCCTGTAAAATAAAAATAAACCCTAAGATAGCTACAATGTTACTATTAGTTATATTGTAGCTATATTAGGGTTTATTTTACAGGTAAGTATTTAGTTTTAAATAGGAATAATTTAGTTAATGATAGTCATTTTATTTAGATTTATTGTATTTATATTTAAGTTAGGGGGTGTTAGGGTTAGGGTTAGACTTAGGTTTAGGGGTTAATACATTTAGTATAGTGGCGGCGACGTTGGGGGTGGCAGATTAGGGGTTAATAAATGTAGGTAGGTGGCGGCGATGTTAGGGACGGCAGATTAGGGGTTAATAATATTTAACTAATGTTTGCGAGGCGGGAGTGCGGCGGTTTAGGGGTTAATATATTTATTATAGTGGTGGCAGATTAGGGGTTAATAAGTGTAGGTAGGTTGCGGCGACATTGGGGCGGCAGATTAGTGGTTAATAAATATAATGTAGGTGTCGGCGATGTTGGGGGCAGCAGATTAGGGGTTCATAAATATAATGTAGGTGGCGGCGGTGTCCGGAGCAGCAGATTAGTTGTTAAAAAATGTATTTTAGTGTTTGCGATGCGGGAGGGCCTCGGTTTAGGGGTTAATAGGTAGTTTATGGGTGTTAGTGTACTTTTTAGCACTTTAGTTATGAGTTTTATGTTACGGCGTTGTACCATAAAAGTAGGGTGTACCGCTCACTTTTTGGCCTTCCAGCACAGACCAGCGCTATGGAAGTCACATAGAAAAAAGACTTTTACGAAGTTTACGTAAGTCATTTTGCGGTAAGGCCAAAGAAGTGTGCGGTGACCCTAAACCTTCAAGACTCGTAATAGCAGCGGGCGTAAAAAAGCAGCGTTAGGACCTCTTAACGCTGCTTTTTTACCTTAACGCACAACTCTAAATCTAGCTGTCAGACTTTATGCCTGGAGAGATGCTGAGAAATGCAGGTAAACGTCTGGATGCTTTCAAGGAAATGCCTAATGCTGGCTGACATCTGGATCAAATGAATAATTTTGTCTGCATTTAGCTGAATCATATTAGCCATAATTACTGATTATATGCCCCTGAGGCATGTAGTGTTGACACAAATTCATATTGTGCTTATTTGACAAGTCATTAAAGGACCAGTAAACACAGTAGATTGGCATAATCAAAAAATGCAAGATAACAAGACAATGCAATAGCATTTAGTCTGAACTTCAAATGAGTAGTACATTTTTATTCTTACAATTTTAAAATGTATGTCTATTTCCACTCCCCCTGTACCATGTGACAGCCATCAGCCAATCACAAATGCATACACGTACCATGTGACAGCCATCAGCCAATCACAAATACTGTGAATGCTTGCACATGCTCAGTAGGAGCTGGTGATTGATTCAGAAAGTTTAAGTATAAAAAGACTGTGCACATTTTGTTAATGAAAGCATATTGGAAAGTTGTTTAAAATTGCATGCTCTAGCTGAATAGTGAAATTTTAATTTTGACGAGTGTCCCTTTAACATATAGATGCTAAGAGAGGAAAATAATTAGCAAGGAAATACATTTGTACATTTTCATGATAATTCAGAAATCTAGACACAATCATATTAATACAAAACATTTTAAAGGTCTTATGTGCTCCCTTTTGTCAGAAAATATTTGCTGTAAATAAATGACATCTAATGCATGCTTTTCTTAACAAATGCGACAGCCTTGCACATCGGTTAGTGACATTTAACAAATCAGTACAATATTAAATGGAATACATGACCAACCCTAATAAAAGCCAATAAAAACTAGCTTACAAAAGATATATATTATTGTAACAGATTCTAGATTTTTATTCAAAACTTGCTTCAAAAAGCAGTAATGTAATAATTCTGTACCTTTAAGTCATGATTTGGTAATGGCTTTTTTGACCTTGACAAACAATTGCAACCTTCCACAGTACAAGTCATTTAAAATTATCTATGTTACGGAAATGCTTTTGGGTGGCAGCCGTATTGGATGACTATGGCCTAGATTACAAGTGGAGCTTAAAATATTAGTGCTATTGTGTGCTAACATCACTCAATAGCGCTTCCCCCCCCCACCTTATATTACAAGTTGAAAGTAATATAATAGCGCTCAAGTGAAAGTCTAGGGAGCTCTAACATCTAAACGTATGATAGAGCTGGTGGACTAAATCCCTCACATAACATCCCTTGTGCTTAAAGGGATAGTCTAGCCAAAATTAAACTTTCATGATTTAGATAGGGCATCCAATTTTAAACAATTTTCCCAATTTACTTTTATCATCAAATTTGCTTTGTTCTCTTGGTATTCTTTGCTGAAAGCTAAACCTAGGTAGGCTCATATGTTAATTTCTAAGCCTTTGAAAGCCGCCTCTTATCTCAATGCATTTTGACCGTTTTTACAGCTAGACAGCACTGGTTCATGTGCGCCATATACATAACATTGTGCTCACTCCTGTGGAGGTACCTAGGAGTCAGCACTGGTTGGCTAAAATGCAAGTCTGTAAAAAGAACTGAAATAATGGGATAATCTGCAGAGGCTGAGATACAAGGTAATCAGAGATGTAAAAAGTGTATTAATATAACAGTATTGGTTATGCAAAACTGGGGAATATGTAATAAAGAGATTATCTATATATTTAAACAATAAAAATTCTGGAGTAGACTGTCCCTTTAAAAGGGTCAAACAAGGGTCGGAGTCTGACAGGGTTCCAAGATGGACGCCTTTGCTTAGAGCTCCATATACCAAGGCAGGGAGATCCGTCACTACTCCTCTTCATAAGCAATCTGAAGGGTGCAATCAAGCTTGGTGGCTATGTGAAGCAGCAGGGAGTACCACAAGAGCTAGAACTACGGGCTGGTAGCAGAGGATCGCCGCAACAGGTGGATTTGAACAGACGCACCCGGCGCCATCTTCCCAAACCAGGACTAGATATCGGCAGGTCGTTCTTCAAAGCCAACGTATACACACCCCACAACGGCTTGGCGACCATCCAAAGCAATCCTTGCTGGAGCGGCCTGATAACTCTCCACCTCGTTTAAAATAGTTGAAATGTGAGTACCGGCCATATAAACCTGGTCAAATACCTACAGGCCATGAAAATTAATACACGTAGAGCCACACAAATGGAGCCTAACATGTCCTAACACACTGCGCAGTATACTGGCCCAGATATAGCCACATAATACAGGGATCCTCATAAACAAATCACTAATCCTGGAAGTTAATCATGTCAAAAGGGGGAAACGTCAGATGAAGACCTACCATGTGGTATTCATAGAAATCTAAATACTCAGCATACAGCCATATTTGAAGATATAGAACTGGCTTATTAAAGAATTTACTAATGTGATCTTTATTTCTATATTGTATGTGGTGCACATAATATGATATTCCTACCCCCAACTTCACTTTTTACAAGAAGGGACTTTTGGCTGGGAAACTTTACTGCCTCACAAGCTAAGACATAATTCTGTATTATTGTTGAAAATCAGGTTTTCTTCACTGTGAACTCTCTCCTTATACAACCACACAGCATCCTGAAAACTTTTTTCTAATACCAGAAGATTAAAATGATGGTAAACTCTCCCCTTTTTAAAATCAGATCTGGAATGTAAGCACTATTTTAGATGAAGTTTATTTCATTAGCTGTAATGAAGATGCAGTATAACATGCCTTTTAATATAGATATGAAATTCAAATACTGCATGCTCCTCCGCCCACTTCAAAAGTAACATTTTCTGTGCGCTAACATTGATTGGAGAGTAATTCAATCATTTAGCTGACAGAAAAAATTACTTTTGAAGTGTGTGGTGTAACGTGGGGTATTTGAATTTCATATCTATATTAAAAACTAAGTTATAGTGCATCTTCATTGCACATGATGAATAAAACCCCATGTAAAATAGCGCTTACATTCCAGATCTGATTTTAAAAAGGGGAGAGTTTACTATCACTTTAAGCAAAATAATTTCCTATACTAATAGTGGAACATTCCTAATTGTGAAATAACTTTATTCCTTGAGACTTTCTATTCTAGAACAACAAAACAACAAAATGACCTCTAAGAAACTAAATAAACCAGATAAACCTGGGAAATCTGCCTCTGTAAACTCATATTTCAAACCCTCTCAAGGTGACAAAACCTCAGATACTAACAAAGAAATGGAAGAAACTAATACACTAGCATCTGTCACACAAGATTCCTCTGACAACTCCACTCCGCTAACTAAAGCTGACCTACACATACTTTTTTCTAAACAAGATATCACTAATAGCTTTGACAAATACTGGGCGAAAATGGATTCCATGCACACTTCTATGACGGCAAGTCTAAATGATTTTAAAAAAAGAAATCACAGACTTATGTACCAGAGTGGAAACATTGGAAGAAAACAGAGACAACCTAGTGGAGGATGTTGAAATGACAGAACAACAAGTCTCCCAGCAACAGCAAGTGTTGTCTGATTTGTTAGACAAGATCAAAGACATGGAAAATAGAAGTCGACAAAGTAACATACGTCTTAAAGGAATTCCTGAATCGGTTACAATCGAAGAATTACCATCATACCTACATGTATTGTTCTGTGCAATAACTGGGGTAGATCAGTAAAAGGAAATTGAGATTGAGAGAGCACACAGAGCTCTGAAACCCAAACACAAAGCAGACAATCCACCCAAGATGTTATAGTGGCATTCCTTAAATTCCCAGAGAAGGATAAGATCCTCAAAGAGGCAGCCAAACAACCAACTTTCAAGTTTCAAGGAAATGTAGTCCACTTCTATCAGGACCTGAGCACTAGGACACTTCAATTGAGGGGGTCTCTACGTCCTCTCACCTCTCTTCTTTGAAAAAACAGAATCCAGTACAGATGGGATTACCCTTTTGCTTTACATATCTCTAAGGACAAAAAATCCTCACAATCAGAGACACTAATGGGATACCAGACATCTACCCAGCACTGGATCTGGAAACACCAAACATGCCGGAGAACCCACAGATGGAGGAGACATTAAGACCTCAACCTGTGAACCTTAAGTCTCAGGCAACAGAAGAACAAATGAAAGAACTGTGATTTATCCTCTCTTTCCCTTATTTTTCCTTCTCTTTTAGGTCACCATATACCTACAGAGACCACGGACTACTTTGAAGGCAAAGGGGTCGAGTTTAGGAACCCACACAAGAAAATGAATGCTTAAGTCTAACACAGTTTTCTCTCTCTCTTTTACAATGAAGAAGTTGTATTTAAATGTTGTAAAGTTCAAACACAGTTAATGTTTTTGATATAGAGAGTAGGGAGTAGTTATTAGTAAACACTAATCACTGTTAAAGGCACTTTGTTCTATATCCATTTACCACCTAGGTTTTAAATATGGAGTTAGATGGCAACTCCTTTGTTACATAGGTTCCCCAGATTTAGTTGATGTTACTTTAGGAACCTAAATATATTTTTTATTATTTTTTAATCTTATTCTTAAGTCATTTCTCTCTAACGCTTTTACCTTTTCTACCTTACATATTCTCATTCTACTTGTCTACTTTTTAATTCTCCTTATGCTGTCTCCAAGTGGATCACAGACACACCCAAAGAATCAACGGACGCAGGAAAATTTTCAGAGGTCTGACTCATTACTAGGGACTGGTGAGCTCTTCAAACCACACAACATCTTAACACGAATCCTAACAACAAATAATCAAACGCCACCATTAGTCACATATTAATGGCTCCAACTAATATAATTTTACTTTCTCACAATGCAAGAGGCCTTAATTCAGACACAAAACGTAGGAAAGCCTTATCCCAATATACACACTTAGGTGCAAACGTTATCTTTTTACAAGAAACCCATTTTGAGTCAAATCATATCCCTAAATACTGGTCGAAACAATACACCACACACTTTCATTCTACTACAGATAAAAAGAAGAGAGGGTAGACGCACCATGTATTTACCAAGGGATAGGGGAGGCTTGGGACTCCCAGATTTAAAATCATATAGGAATGCTCTCATTTTACAGAGAATAATGGAATGGTCACACAATGTTGAGCAGAAGGCTTGGGTACAATTGGATAGAAAAATTCTTAAACTAAATAATATGGGTACCTTGGCCTGGATCTCTTCTCAGAAAAGACCAAAAAGTATTCTGAATTACCATATGCTGGCGGAAACTCTTCGGGTGGGGGACGTAATTTTAGCTACCACTACACACGTATCCACAGGGCGAGAACCCTGACCTCCCCATTCATCAGTTAGGCTTCCGGAAGACTAAACCATATAAATTTAGAGAGGGGTCGATACAGGGTATAATAGAAGACGGGAACATTTTGTCCCAGGATAAACTAGAAGAAAGATACACAGACATTTTTAAATCTCGGATACATTATAACCAGCTAATCCACTACATAACAACCCATAAAAGCAAACAGGACTTAGGGAGGAGACTTACACCATTTGAGGAACTCTGCACTATGACACATGTCCCAAAGCACCTGGTGTCATTGATATACAAAATTTTGCTCATCCCAGAGACAGAGACACTTCCCACATACACTAATCAATGGCTGAAAGCTTTTAGCTTGATTGGGAGATCCTCGTTATCAGCGCACATTCAGGAGACCCATATTAAGCTTATTTGTAGATGGTACCTCACTCCGGGGAGGCTGCACAAAATATTTTCCTCTCTTAGCTCCACCTGTTGGAGGGGCTGTGGAGAGGAAGGGACTCTTCTTCATATTTGGTGGCAGTGTCCGAGCCTGAGGAGCTTTTGGCCAGAAGTTATAAGGCAAATGTCTGCAATCCTCAATCTGAATGTCCCAAATATCCCAGAGATTCTACTGTTCCTGGCTCTGCCCAAAATGCAAAGTGATGCACACATGGCCCTGATGTTGATAATGATCATGGGAGCCAAAAAACTAATCCCCAGAAAATGGAAATCACAGGCTACTCATACAATAGAAGAATGGCGTGCCCAAGTAGACGAGATACTGCTTATGGAGAGATTCCACTATCTGAAAACACACAAACTGGCGACATATGAAACGGTACTTGCTCTATGGCATAGTACTATCTAATAATCCCCCCTTTTTTTCTCTCCCTCCCCCTTCCCTACTACTGACCCCACCCATCCCACCCCTCTACTATCTTTATATCTACCTAAATAAACACAATACTCAGTGTTAGAGGACTCCTCTAGGACCACGACCCTCTTGTTCTCTTCTGCTCCAGGACTCTGGTATCTGCACTGCAAAGTGTAAAGACAAGCGCTTGGAGGGCTGTTTCACAAAACACACAAGGATATGTTTGCAGAACAACTCTAACTTTATTATGTCAGGGTGGCCAGTTATATACATTCCAGAATACATTGAAATCTGTAGTCATTAGCTCATTTCTAAGATAAGGAAAAACATCTGGCATCCTGTAAGTTGTACATCACATTTGTCAGATATCCTTGCAGACAAGAGTTACAGCATATAGGTTTAACAAGTGACATATTCATAATTACATCATTTCACATGGTATTTCTATAAGAACAAAGAAACTCATAAAAAATATAATTGAAATAAAAGGAGTGTTAGGGAGTCATTTCTACAGGAATACCTAACTACAGATAAACAGTAACTGGGCCTCCTGGCCCAGCACAAATCACAGCCGTTTGACATCTTGTAGAGATAACAATGCATCCAAGCACATCTTCAGGGTCATTCTCAGGGCTATTATATCTATGCAAGTCTCCCTAACATCAGCATATTTCTTACTACATAATAAACCACTATAATAAAAGTCTAATCATTACAAAATGGATGCTAATCATCACAAGATGGCTGTGGGGAACAAGATGGCTGCCGTCAGGTTCATATTACCCCTAACACTCAGTCTGTTTATTCTTGAATTAGTGCTCACAATACGTAAAAATAAAGAAAATTTAAGTTAAAAAATAAAAAAGGAAACAAAAAACATTTTAGTTTCCGCCCTCGGAATTTGACCGATGGTCGGGTATAACTACTATAGATGTGAATTACATCTTGGTTATGATGGTTAAAAATATGACTGTATTCTTTAATGGAATGTAACTGATTCTTTACTTAACCATTGTTTGTATATTGGTATCTCACATCAATGAAGCTTTTGAAAAGAAAAAAAAAAAAAAAAAAAGAGGGATATTCATCCTATTCCACCTAAATTTTAGTCAGACAGAATCTGTAATAGATAAAGAAGACAGAAATCTAATAATTAAGGTCCACATAAACTAGATTCCTGGACAGCACTTTACAGCACTTTACGGTGTTACCTCAGACCACACTTTCTTTTCAACAGCAAGATTACATATTTCTGAGCCAAATGTTATCCATTTATCCTTGTGTGTGTGGCCAGATCATTCCATAATAGTGGCTAAATTATCAGGGCTTATCGCCCCAAACAATGCAAGAAGTTGGACATATGACCCCACACTCATGAAAAACCCTCTACACAAAGACCACATTTTTGACACAGATGATGGAATTCTGGAGTGTTAACACTGACTCCATTGATAACCCGATTCAGATTTGGGCAGCTCATAAATCAGTGCTGAGAGGTCTCCTAATTCAACTTGGTTTGGATGTCTATCTGCAATCAAAATGACAGTGTTACCAAGGATTTTATATTTATTTCGGACCCTACCGATAGGCATTCCGAATTGCGATCTAGAGAATCTCCAAACTAGCATAAATAGCTTCATAAGAGGCACAAAAAAAGCCAGAATCCCTAAATCTATATTCATGAGACATAGGAAATTGGGAGGCATGGGCACACCAAATCTTAGACATTACTTTCAAGCAGCTAGACTAGCCCAAACTACCCATCTTAACAAAATTAGAGTCTGATATAAACAACTCACATCCTCAAGAGATGGCTCTGTGGGATCCACAGCGAGCTCAAGGTCAAAGGTCAGTAAATTGCCAATTACAGACTACATGCTCAAAACTTGGTCCACACTCACCTCATCCCTCAAACTCCTCCCTAGCAGATCACTAAAATTAATAACACCTACAGATCAGACCCCAACTATAAATAAAGGGGAAATAGAGGCTTATACAGGATTGCAGACATAGTAGACAAAGGTAAAATAATGACATACACACAGCTACAGGATAAACTATCCCCTATCAAATTGCACTGGTTTTTATATCTTCAGCTATCTTCTATTGTACATAGCTACCTACTTTCATCGAAAGGCCACCCCTTCACCACCCTAGAAAACATCTGTAGCAACCCATCCAGACCTAGAAAAACTATCACACAAATATAACAATTAATTCTTCCACACAAGTCACTAAAACAAACCTACACTTTAAATGGGAAGCTGACCTAAATACAGAAATTGATATTCTTAACTGGAATAATATATTATACAACGCAAGTAAAGGCCTATTAAGTGCTTATATGTGGGAGAATTGCCTTAAAATAAACTTCAGATGGTATCTCACTCCAACCATCACTTCTCATACCACTAGACGGGGGTCCAAACTCTGTTACAGAGGTTGTGAAGTTGAGTGCACATACAAACATATGTGGTGGGACTGTTCTCACTCCAAGGTAATTTGGAATAAATTATCACTCTTTTTAAGTAGGATTCTAGATAGCCCCATTCAGCTGACCATGAACCAATCATTATTGAATGAACACCTAAGGCAATTTAACAAAGACATCAATCAATTTATCAGGATTTTATGCACAGCTACAGATATATGTATAGCTCGACATTGGAGAGAGGGGGCTCCCTCCTGGGACAAAATTTTACTTAAGATTAGGCGCTTCTACAACATGTCAGCACAAGCAGCAATAATACAAGAAAATCAGGAAGCTTTTCATAAAGTCTGGTTTTATTGGATCACGTATGACTCTATATAATAAAAGTTCAAACAGACACTAGACCCAATACTGCATAGATTTTACATATATCTAAACTTAAATTGGTTACTCAGTAAATTATCTTTGTTACTGGAAACTTTGTTGGGGGTGTCTTGGTCAGAAGGCACTTTTTCCTTACTTTTTTTCTTCTTCCCTCCTTATTTTCTTTTCTTCCTGTTTCTTCAATTCTTCTTTACCCCTTCTTAAGCCAAGATCTTCATAATTTATTTGAAGGTGTGGGGATGAGGATTTGCTCCAACCCCTCTCAGATTATCAAGGCACGATGTCAGATAAGATTCACTGTTATTAACAATTAAAGAGTTCTATCTTAAACAATATACCGTAAATCTGGTATAAAGCTAAACAAATACTAATGTTTCAGAGTCTCTCCGGAATACAAAGAAAATATTTATTACTAGTTGTTGTGATGAAACGTCTGTCATTAAGCCGCTATATTTCCAAAGAATGTCTTGTTTATTTTTATGTACAGATAATATGGCAATAAAAAAATATTTCATTTAAAAAGGTCAAACAATTGAGTTTCTTTTTTTTTTTAAAATCTTTATTTTCTATATAGTTAATAAACAATAAGTAAGAGACGCATGTAGTTAGAAATAGAGGAAATTCCCCTCTATCAACATTAGAACAAAGAAAACATAATTATTACCATATGTCTTCAATCTTCTTTTTTGTTACATCTTATACATAACTTTCATATACTAAACGTTTATAGCATTCTGTTCCAATATACATTTAGACCCTACCCCAGGGTTTCCAGTTTATAGCTACAAAGATAGAAAAAAAACATTTAGACACACTATCCACTCTTTAATATGAGTTACTGTTACATTGTACTCTTCAACCATTTCTAATTATATTTTAAATTGCTTTATACTAAAAAAAAATAAAAAAAATAAAGGAAAAAAATTTCCGTAACTTAACAAAAATTTCCCCTCCAATTGAGTTTCTTAATAACTTTTAAACTATGATTTTCTTTTGAGATATAAGTTTAAAATACTGCAGACATACACACACACACACACACATATATATATATATATATATACACACACACACACATATATATATATATATACACACACACATATATATATATATATATATACACACACATCTTTGAGTCCCACACCTTGTCATATATTATATTCCTTTAAATCACTGTTAATTTATTTCAACGATAAACATTTATTTTAAATTTAATGTGTATAAAAATGAGTGAAATATTTTAAGATATTATACATTAAGGCCTAGATAACAAGTGGAGCGCTAATTTTTCTGGTTATTGCTACCGCGATCTTTGGTTAATTTTATTAATGTCCACCAAATGCCCCCCAAATTAAGTGCAATACACTTTATTAAAAAACTAGGCGATAAGCCTGCCCAGAGGGCAGTCTATGTTTAAAAAAACGAAATTTATGCTTACCTGATAAATTTCTTTCCGGATATGGAGAGTCCACGACATCATTCAATTACTAGTGGGAATACCACTCCTGGCCAGCAGGAGGAGGCAAAGAGAACCACAGCAAAGCTGTTAAATGTCACTCCCCTACCCATAATCCCCAGTCATTCGACCGAAGGGAAATGGAAAAAGGAATAACACAATGGTGTAGAGGTGCCTGAGGTTTAGTAAAAAATTTGTCTAAATTAAGAAATTTATCAGGTAAGCATTTCTTTCCTAAGATATGGAGAGTCCACAACGTCATTCAGTTACTATTGGGAACCATAACCCAAGCTAGAGGACACAGAATGAACAGGGAGGGAGAACAAGACAGGCAGACCTAAACAGAAGGCACCACCGCTTGAAGAACCTTTCTCCCAAAAGAAGTCTTAGCTGAGGCAAAAGTATTAAATTTGAAAAATTTGGAAAAAGTATGCAGAGAGGACCAAGTTGCCGCCTTGCAAATCTGTTCCACAGAAGCTTAATTTTTAAAAGCCCAAGAAGAAGCGACAGTCCTTTTAGAATGAGCTGTAATTCTCTCAGGAGGCTGCTGTCCAGCAGTCTCATAAGCAAAACTAATCATACTTCTCAAACATAGGGAAAGAGAAGTAGCAGTAGTCTTCTGACCTTTACGCTTTCCAGAGAAACAAACAAACGGGGCAGAAGACTAGCAAAAATCCTTAGCTGCCTGTAGGTAAAATTTGAGAGCATGTACAACATCCAAGTCATGCAACAGATGTTCCTCATGAGAAGAAGGATTAGGATAGATAGAATGAACAACAATTTCCTGATTAATATTTCTATCCAAAACTACCTAGGGAGAAAACACAATTTAGTACGAAGAATTGCCTTATCCGCATGAAAAATAAGGTAAGGTGAATCGCACTGCAAAACCAAGAGTTCGGAAATTATCCAAACAGAAGAAATAGTGATAAGAAACAAAACCTTCCAAGCTAACAGCTTAATATCTATGGAATGCATTGTCTCAAACGGAGCCTGCTGCAAAACTTAAGAACTAGGTTAAGGCTCCAAGGAGGAGCAACAGGTTTAAACACAGGCCTGATTCTGACCAGGGCCTGACAAAAAGATTGAACATCTGGCACATTCGCCAGACACTTATGTAAAAGAATCGATAATGCAGAAATCTGACCTTTCAGAGAACTGACTGACAACCCTTTCTCCAGACCATCCTGGAGAAAAGACAAAATTCTATGAATCTTGTCCCTACTCCAAGAGTAGCCCTTCGATTCACACCAATAAAGGTATTTACGCCATACCTTATGGTAAATTTTACTAAATGTTTAATCTCCATGCAGTCAGCTTCAGAGAAACAAGATTTGGATGGAGGAAAAGACCCTGAGTTAGAAGGTCCTTCCTCAGAGGTAACCTCCAAGGAGGTAGAGATGACATCTTCTCTAGGTCTGCAAACCATATTCTGCGAGGCCATGCAGGAGCTATTAGAATTACAGACACTCTCTCTTGTTTGATACAAGTAATGAACCGAAGGAGTGCAAACGGAGGAAATAGGTATGCTAGACTAGACTGAAATCCCAAGGAACCGCCAGAGCATCTATTAGGGCGGCCTGAGGATCTCTTGACCTTGAACCGTACCTTGGAAGCTTGGCGTTCTAATGAGATGCCTTCAGATCCAACTCCAGCACCCCCCACTTAAAGGTTAACCTTGAGAACACCTCCGGATGGAGAGCCCACTCCCCGGGAGGAAAGGTCTGTCTGCTCAGAAAATCCGCCTCCCAGTTGTCCACGTCTGGAATGTGGAAGGCAGATAGAAGACCATTGTGAGCTTCTGCCCACTGAATAATCTGAGTGACCTCCTTCATGGCCAAGGAACTCAGAGTTCCTCCCTGGTGGTTGATGTAAGCCACTGATGTGATGTTGTCCGACTGGAACTTGATAAACCGGGCTAAGGACAATTAAGGCCAAGCCATCAGAGCATTGAAGATCGCTCACAACTCCAAGATGTTTATGGAAGAGAAGGCTCCTCCCAAGTCCATAGGTCATGAGCCTTTATTGAGTCCCAGACTGCTCCCCAGCCTAGCATGCTGGTGTCCGTGGTCACAATCACCCAGGAAGGTCTCAGGAAGCATGTGCCCTGAGACAGATGATTCTGAGAAATCCACCACGAGAGAGAGTCTCTTGTCAACTGGTCCAGATCTATCCTCTGAGACAGATCTGAATGGTCTCCATTCCATTGTCTGAGCATGCATAACTTCAGAGCTCTCAAATGGAATCGAGCAAAGGGAATGATGTCCATGGAAGCGACCATAAGACCATTTATCTCCATGCATTGAGCCACTGAAGGCTGAACAGTAGACTGTATCAAGAGGCAAGAAGAGAGAAGTTTGGATTTTCTGACCTCCGTCAGAAAAATCTTCATAGATAGGGAATCTGTATGAGAGTTTGCTTGTTGAAAAGATGGCACCTGAACCAATATGTCGTCCAGGTAAGGTGCCACCGCAATTCCCTGAGACCTAAATTCAGAACCTTTGAGAAAATTCTGGGAGCTGTGGCAAGGCCAAATGGAAGAGCAACAAACTGAAAGTGTTTGTCTAGAAAAGCAAATCTCAGGAACTGGTAGTGATCCCTGTGGATGGGGACATGAAGATACGCGTCCTTCAGATCTATGGTCGTCATGAACTGAACCTCTTGAACTGTAACAATTCAACCTAACTAGTTGAAAGGTACAGGTTATTAGGGTATTATATTGTAGCTATATAACCTTCAATTAACTTGCCTTTAGGTATGAAGCATGAATGATTAAATTGTATTAAATTGTATTAAATTGTATAGTTCAAACTGCAGAGGTTGTTATTTGAATATAGCAGAATAAGCAAAGGTTAAATCACTTGCGAGGAATATTAGTTTGTTAGGAGTTGATAAACACAGTTAAGTCTGTTCAAAGTTAGTAGCAGATAGTGGCAGAGATAGCAATAAACAGCCCAATAAGATCAAAGTCATTGCATGTATACCGAATACCAAAGCTTATTATAGGACAGTCAGTTAAGTTGATAACTTTGGTTTAGGAGTGAACTGCAAACAGAATTAGCCGACAAGTCAGAATGCAGATGTAAATAATAATACTTGTGGTTTGGAATCCGGTGCTGCAGCGAGGGACTTGAAAATACAGCTAACTTTCAGAGTTCCGGTAAAGGCTGACAAGGTACTTCCGAGTGTGCTGGTTACCCGGTATCCGTTCAGGCGGTTGTGTGATGAGAGGAGCAGCTGTTTAATTAGACAGCGTTCTAAGCCCAAGGAGTCTGCTGAAAGTAAAGAGCTGCGTCTGAAGCTTGGTGACGTCAGAGTGGTTAAGGCAGCGTCGGCAAAGTAGTAGCTGACAGGCAGGAGTAAAATTGTGTGATGAACAACAGCTTAGTCTGCAATAATAAAGTTGTTTTACGTAGCTTGATTCCCAGAGATGATGCACAAGGTTCAGAGTTATAAATCCACATAAATTTGTAGGTAACTTGTTAAGTAGAAAAGGAGAAGAGAAAACACTTCCTACTTCTAACTTTCCCTAAACACACTCTATAATGGGATCAGCTTTTACCTATTTGCTTGCTTGATTATTGAGATCGAAGGGGAGGTGTTTTGTATGATTTAAAGGAATAGCAGACTATGACAGATCCCTCCGATCAAGACCCCGTTCCAGGGGGACCCTCTGGGCTCTTTTTTACTGAACAAACATGACAATTTGAGATGTAGGATTGGAGATCATTCTTTAGAAGTGGCCACCAGAATAATCGTTTGATTAGATCATAGGTCTTGGATATACCTGGGTGTCCAGACAGAGGTAAATCATGGTATTGATGGATGATTTGTTTTCGTAATATAGGAGGCACATAAATTAAATTATTATAGGTAAATAAACCTGTTTCTAAATCTTTAAGGCATTCTTTAGGAATAGTTGTGTCTGTCTGTTGGGCAGATAATATCTCACCCTGTAGAGTAGTTATTACTGCTAAGATCTTATACGGTGGTATGATACTAGATCTTTCTTCCTCCTCGGTTTCGGCTTGTAAGGATCTAGAGAGAGTATCTGCTTTGATATTTTTATTACCAGGTCTGTAATGTAAAATGAAATTAAAACAATCCATGAAAAGCACCCATCGTACCTGTCTAGATGAGAGTGTTTTATTTTTCTTTAGGTATTGCAGATTTCTGTGGTCTGTATATATGTTAAATGGATTAATTGCTCCCTCTAGTAAGTGTCGCCAGTGTTTCAAAGCTGACTTTATAGCCAGTAGTTCCTTGTCACCAATGGAGTAGTTTCTTTCTGCTAGATTTAGTAGATGTGAATAGAAGGCTATGGGGTGTTGGATCAATGATACTTTATCTTGTTGGGATAGAACAGCTCCAATGGCTAAGTTAGATTCGTCTACCTCCAAGGTGTATGTCGATGCAGGATCCGGTAATCTTAGAATTGGGGCAGTGGTGAATTTCTCCTTAAGGAGCTGAAAAGCTTTATCAGCCTCTTCATCCCATTTATATCTTTGTTTTCCTGTAAAACGGGTTAGCGGTTGTACCACAGTGGAATAATATTCAATGAATTTTCTATAAAAATTAATAAAACCTAAAAATCTCTGCAGAGATTTGATAGATTGGGGTGCTGGCCAATTGATGATAGCTGTGACCTTTTCCGGATCCATCTGTATGCCTGTTGGAGAGATAATGTATCCGAGAAATTTTATGGTATGTTTATGGAATTGACATTTTTCCATTTTAGCATATAAGCTATGTTCTCTTAGGGTGGAGAGAACCCAACGTACATGTTTTCTATGGTCCCAAATATTTTTTGAATAAATGAGAATATCATCAAGATATACTACTACACAGATGTCCATTAGGTCTTTGAATATTTCATTTATGAAATGTTGGAAGGTTGCTGGTGCGTTGGTAAGACCGAATGGCATTACGTTGTATTGATACAAACCGTACCTAGTTTTAAAGGTGGTCTTCCACTCATCTCCTGATTTCATTCTGATGAGATTATATGCTCCTTTTAGATCGAGCTTGGTGAATATAGTGACTCCATTTAAACATTCTAATAACTCCGATATCAACTGTAGTGGGTATCGATTCTTTATGGTGACAGCATTTAATGCTCGGTAATCAATTATTGGACGGAGTGTTCCATCTTTGTTGGTGACAAAGAAAATTGCAGATGCAGTAGGTGATGAGGAAGGTGATATGAATCCCTTTCGTAGATTCTCATCGAGATATTATCTAAGGTATTGAAGTTCTTTCTGAGAAAGAGGAAATATACGGTTGATAGGGAGTATAGCTCCTGGTTTTGTTTCTATTGGACAGTCATACTGTCTGTGTGGTGGCAAAATCTCTGCTTTTTTAGATTAAAAACATCTGAGAAATCATTGTATTCAGGGGGAAGAGAAGGATCAATATGGTTAATCGAGACATATGGATGACATGTATCAGAACAGTAATGTGAATTAAAAGTAATCTTATTGACTTGCCAGTCAATAGAAGGGTTATGTTTTTGCAACCATGGATACCCTAGTATAATTGGGTGTATGGAACATGTTATAATGTCATATGTGATGAATTCTTTATGTCCTGTGTCAGTGATAGTTAGTAATGGTATGGTTTGATGAGTTATTGGACCCTTTAAAAACTTTGACCCATTAATAACACGCACAAACAGAGGTGTGATTTTCTGCACACAAGATAATTTATTAAGTGAAACTACAGTTTGATCAATGAATGTTCCATAGGCTCCGGAGTCAATTATGGCCACTTCCTGGAACTGTTGCTGATCCCACTGTAACGACAAATTAAGTAAAAAATGAGTATGTTGTTTTTGGTTAAGTGTAAAATCCTTAGTAATTATCTTAACCTTCTTTAGTCGACTGAGTAGAGGACAAGATGACACTTCGTGTTCTTTACTAGCACAATACATACACAGTTTAGCTAATCTTCTTCTTAGCTTTTCTTCACTGGATAAGGGTCCTCTTATTGCTCCTATTTCCATAGGGACTGAGGTAGTGGAAGATTTGTCTTGATTGGTGGGATAGTATATTCTGGTGCTTGACTCAGGTTGTTGTCTTTCCTGTCTTCTCTCTCTATAGCGTCGATCCATTGAGATACTTAATTTAATAAGGGCTTCTAAAGTCTCTGGTAACTCAACTTTTGAGAGATCATCCTTGAGATGCTCAGAAAGTCCCAGACGGAACTGATTTCTAAGACTCACAGAGTTCCATTGTGAGTCGGCTGCCCAGAGCTGGAACTCTGCTATATAGTCTTCTACAGCTCTTTTCCCTTGTCTTAAAGAGCGTAGATTATTTTCGGCAGTTTGTTGTTTGTTAATGTAGTCATACAAGACTGCCATAGTTTGAAAGAAATTTTCCAGGAAGTTGAGGACCGGATCATTGGACTCAAAGTATCTGTCAGCCGATGCTCTTGGCTCACCAGACAGATACGATATTGCGGTGCATACCTTTATTTTATCGGTTCAATATGTCTTTGGTCTTAAGGTGAACATTTGGAGCGATCTCCTGAAAAAATTACTGGAGGGTTCACTTGGGGTTCAGGGAAGTCACTAGCCCTCTGGGTTACAACGTTGTTAAGCACTCTTCTGAGAGTATTATTCTCATTCTGTAATTCAGTGAGACCCTGAGCCAATATATCCACTTTTTGGTTTAAAGAGCTAATTTGATTGCTCATCTCCTCAGGATTCATGACTAAATGAAAAATTAGGGTTTAGAGGCTTGATTATTATGTAACAATTCAACCTAACTAGTTGAAAGGTACAGGTTATTAGGGTATTATATTGTAGCTATTCAGGTTAACCTCAACTCTAAATGGAAGAGAGAGTTAGTATAGTGAATGAATAGCAGAGTTTTACTGAGTGAATATGCAAACAGACAGAGTATAAACTTCAATTAACTTGTCTTTAGGTATGAAGCATGAATAATTAAATTGTATAGTTCAAACTGCAGAGGTTGTTATTTGAATATAGCAGAATAAGCAAAGGTTAAATCACTTGCGAGGAATATTAGTTTGTTAGGAGTTGATAAACACAGTTCAGCTGAAAACTCTGTTCAAAGTTAGTAGCAGATAGTGGCAGAGATAGCAATAAACAGTCCAATAAGATCAAAGTCATTGCATGTATACCGAATACCAAAGCTTATTATAGGACAGTGAGTTAAGTTGATAACTTTGATTTAGGAGTGACTTGAAAATACAGCTAACTTTCAGAGTTCCGGTAAAGACTGACAAGGTACTTCCGAGTGTGCTGGTTACCCGGTATCCGTTCAGGCGGTTGTGTGATGAGAGGAGCGGCTATTTGATTAGACAGCGTTCTAAGCCCAAGGAGTCTGCTGAAAGTAAAGAGCTGCATCTGAAGCTTGGTGACGTCAGAGTGGTTAAGGCAGCGTCGGCAAAGTAGTAGCTTATAGGCAGGAGTAAAATTGTGTGATGAACAACAGCTCAGTCTGCAATAATAACATTGTTTTACGTAGCTTGATTCCCAGAGATGATGCACAAGGTTCAGAGTTATAAATCCACATAAGTAAGAGTCATAAATCCACATAAATTTGTAGGTAACTTTCCCTAAACACACTCAATAATCAAGCAAGCAAATAGGTAAACACTGATCCCTTTATAGAGATTGAAGGGGAGGTGTTTTGTATGATTTAAAGGAATAGCAGACTATGACATGGACCAAAGGAAGAATGAAACAAATGGTTTCCATTTTGAAGGATGGTACCCTGAGAAACTTGTTGAGACACTTTAGGTCTAAAATGGGTCAAAAAGTTCCCTCTTTTTTGGGAATTACAAACAGATTTGAATAGAATCCTAGACCCTGTTCCCTTACTGGAACAATCACTCCCAGGAAGGAAAGGTCTTGAACGCAGATTAAGCATGCCTCTCTTTTTACCTGATCCGCAGATAACCTTGAGAGGAGAAACCTGCCCCTGGGAGGATGAGATTTGAATTCTATTTTGTAACCTTGAGATACTATGTCCACAGCCCAAAGATCTGGGACATCTCTTATCCACATTTGACGAAACAAGGAAAGGGGCAGACCCTTCATGCTGACTTAGTCTCAGATGAGGACTTCTTTGATTGCTTCCCCTTATTCCAAGTCTGATTGGGTCTCCAAGAGGACTTGGACAGCTCCTGCTTGGAGGAGGGAGAGGAAGACTTTTGACCTTGAAAGTTACGAAAGGAATGAAAATTAGAACTCTGACGGCCCTTAGGTCTGTTCTTCTCATCTTGTGGTAGAAAGCACCCCTTTCCCCCCATAATTTTATAAATTATCTCCGCCCCTTGTAAGGTAGCGACAGGAGTTTTGACTTGGAGATAACATCAGCTGACCAAGATTTCAGCCACAAAACCCTGCCGCTAGGACAGTGAAGCCAGACATCTTGGCTCCTAGTCTAATGACTTGCATGTTATTAGCATCAGAGATAAAGGAATTGGCTAACTTGAGAGTCTTAATCCTATCTTGGATCTCCTCCATAATGGGAAAAGCAGATAAAGCCACAGATACCGCAGAAGATATCTGTGTGGCAAAATCTATTGGCAAATAAACTCCTCCAGGAGGCTGAGAGGAGCTGCAGGGTACTGTATCTGAAGTTGTTGAGGCTTGGGACATGTGAAGAGAAAGCTGTGGCACTGCCTGAACAGCATAATCCGGAGAGACATTAGGCTCAGAAACAAGTAACTTGTCTTTACATTTTAAAGTTTTTTCTAAAAATGAGGAACAAAATTGCATAGGTAAGACAATTTGGGCCTCCAAACATAATAAGCATTTATCAAAAGGAACAGACTCCTGTTCATTATCCATAGCTGCTAAAGGCCCAAAAAGAAAGGAATGTCACGTTAAGAAAAAAACGTTTTTTCTTCAAAACGCTAGGCAAATAAATAAAAAATACACCTCTACACCTCAGAAGCTGAGGTGCCCTACCGAAACCTTGAGATACTGAACAAACTAAAGACTCTCCAGTCGGCCAGACGATATCTTACAGCTGCAACGAAGAGAAACTCTCAGAAATGACACCACTCCACTCTCAGAAGCGGAAGATCGAGAGGTCACGTGAGCGTCATCAAAAGAAACTGCGCAATAAGTAAAAAGTGCGTGTTTCATACATTCCCCACATGAAATGAAGTTTAGATGCTGGACTATTTTGGTGAACAACCTGGGTTGTTCTTGCTGATTGGTGGATAAATTCACCCACCAATAAACAAGTGCTGTCCAGGGTTCTGAACCAAAAATTGGCTGGCTCCTTAGCGTAGATGCCTTCTTTTTCAAATGAAGATAGCAAGAGAACGAAGAAAAAATGATAATATGAATAAATGAGAAAGTTGCTTAAAATTGTGTGCTCTATCTGAATCACGAAAGAAAACATTTGGGTTTAGTGTCCCTTTAACAGCTTTGCTGGGGTGCTCTTTGCCTCCTCCTGCTGGCCAGGATTGAATATCCCACTAGTAATTGGAATGATGTTGTGGACTCTCCATGTCTTAGGAAAGAAATAAACAAATCTATCCAAAATAAAACAATTTAAACCTAAACTAATACCCCTATAAAAATAAAAAAATCCCCCCCATAAACACCCACTAATCTAAACTACCAATAGCCCTTAAAAGGGCCTTTTGTAGGGCATTGCCCTAAGTTAAACAGCTCTTTTACCTTTAAAAAATACTAAGTCCCCCCAACAGTAAAACCCCCCACCCACCTAACTCCCCAAAATAAAAAAAATAACACTAAAAAAAAACACTAAAAAAAACTAAACTACCCATTGCCCCTAAAGGGGCATTTGTATGGGCATTGCCCTTAAAAGGGCAATCAGCTCTTTTTCAAGCCCAAAAAAACCCTAATCTAAAAAAAAAAATACCCCAAAAATAGATCAAATAAAAAAATACCCATAGAAATAAAATAAAAAAGCCTAAACCTAAGCCCCAAATAGGTACTCACTGTTCCTAAAGTCCGGCAGAGAAGGTCTTCTTCCAGACGGATCCATCATCTTCTATCTTCATCCGGAGTGAAGGCGGCGCGGAGTGGAGGTGCGGAGCTGTGTTCCCGATGCCGTGGTGTTCCTCGGCGGCAGTCCTTGAGCAGCGTGAAGCCTCCTCTTCATGTGATCATCCGGCGCACACTGAAGATTGAATGCAAGGTACCCCATATTTATTGGGGTACCTTGCATTCCTATTAGCTGAAAGATCTTGATTTTTTTTATAAAGTAACTGCACTTAGCAGTTGTTGGGGGCTATAGTTGGTGGCTGTGGAGACCTGTGTATTCCCTGTAAATATATATGTATATGCTTATATATTATATTAACACCTAAATATATATATCCATATACATATATATTTACAATTTGTTGCCATCACTGCGTGACTTACCAACTTTTCTATGCTAGTTTTCATGCTGTGTCTCATGGCATGAGAATGAGGCTCCCATTGGAGTCTATGGAAGCGGGATCTCGTGAGCACAATGCTTCCCAGCAATGCGAAAGCGCTCGCACTGAGGCTAACATGTAATACCAGGGCACATTTGTATGTGCTGGTATTACTCAGTGGAGCGCAAACATAGCTTTTGCGATATATTTTGTGCTCCACTTGTAATCTAAGGGGGTGCTCTTAAAACCTATATAAACATGTGTATATTAAGGGATATACAAATCAATGTATATATATATATATAAAAAATATATAGTGCAAAACATATGTGAATTAAAGTAAAAGAAATTAAGACCAGCAAAAAAGTCCAATCTTACTAAATACCAAAATAAAGAAACCTGAGTTCAATGTGTGTTGGCCACAACAGGTTCTTTAATTCATTCAGGACTGTAGAGAGATTTACAAGTGTGTCTGAATGATGACAGAATAATCTTACATGAATCGACAAAGCTGTTATAGGCCCAGGCTGCACCACTTTAAAAATGAGTACAGAAACTCAAAATGAGTCTGTGGGCGCTCTACAAATAACTGATAATAATAATAGAAAAAAAAAACATATAGAAAAGGGCTTAGTGTATCACAATGTTTAACTCTTTAAAGGATGTATATTAGAAGGTAATATACTCGCCAATTCCTTTCACCTAAAACAGGTGAATATGAGCAAGCTGAGACTTCGGAGCTGCTCGGCCAGCTCACTCCCGGTGAAAACAAGAACCACTCTTTAAAAATGATGCTTCCACTTCCACTTTACATGGAAAAATTATCGACTTTTGATAGCGTACCTATACGACCACACAAATGATCTAAAATCAAATTGTAACAAACTGCAATGCGTTTCTCTGCCTTAAATGTTTGGCCGTTTCATCAGGCAGTATACCGAATGTGTACAACGTGGAAGCCTAAATGTCATAAATATTAAACAACATGCGCGTGATGAAGTGTAATTAATAACATTAACCTATGATGTAAAGCTACTTACTTATTTATCCTGTGATAATATAGTAGGCATTGTTTCTTTTGACAGACATGCATTTTAGCCAATCAGGGATGATTCTTAAATAACTCCATTGGAGTGTGCACAATGTTATCTATATGACACACATGAACTAGCAGTGTCTAACTGTCAAAATGCATTGAGATAAGAGGCGGTTCAACTACTTAGAAATTAGCATATGAGTCTTCCTAGGTTTAGCTTTCCACGAAGAATACCAAGAAAGCAAAGCAAATGTGTTGATAAAAGTAAATTGGAAATTGCATGCCCAATTGGAATCATGAAAGTTTAATTTTGACTACACTGTCCCTTTAACTCACCACTTGTAATATGAGCAATAATAGTGCACCTTATTCTATCCATTCAAGGTATAGGGGCCTATTTATGAAAGGCCTGTCGGACATGATCCGACATTGCGGATCATGTCCGACAGACCTCACTGAATGCAGAGAGCAATACGCTTTCCGCATTCAGCATTGCACGAGCAGCTCTTGTGAACTGCTGGTGTAACGCCGCCCCCTGCAGGTTCGCAGCCAATATCAGGGGGTGTTAATCAACCCGATCGTATTTGATCGGTTGAATTTTGGCGATGTCTGTCCGCCTCCTCAGAGCAGGCGGACAGGTTATGGAGCAGCGGTCTTTAGATGCAAGGAGGCATTTTATCTATGATTTTTACATCTGCATAAAATGTTATACTCTGACTGATTGATCAGTGTTTGAAATGAGACAGGTTAACTTTAAACTGTTCAGTTTACACTACAGCTGACTTAATTTTGAAATACATACAAACAAGCCTAAATCCTGCATTTAACCAGATCTAATGGTATGAGTACCACAGCTTATGGTTCCACCAAGACCATATAGAGTACAGCATTGTCAAAATCCATAAGTACAGCTGACAGATGGGAACATTTGTACACTATATTTTTTTTATTTTTTTTTTAAAAGATTTTTATTGAGGTTTTTTCAGGTTACATCACAAAGTTTACAATCTTAGAAAAGAACAATTTATGTGTACACAGTGTTTTCATATCTTCACAATAGTGAGAACTATCAGACATGCAACTAAGCATATTGAGAATGCACGTGTCTAAATAAAAGCGAAAGACTATGGACATAGATCACTCAATAATACGTTCTAAATAATAATAGCTATCAAACATACAGAAAAAAGTTGTATATACACGTATTAAATTAAGAGAAGAAATCTATGTATAGCTGTCACACAATAATACGTTCTGATAGACAATATCTGTCTGAAAAAAAATAAATAAGTAAACATGTTGTATATAATGAAACCTCAGTTTTCTGTTAAGGTATATCGCAGGCCACTTTTGGACCAACCAAAACATAAAGATTAAATTAAATGGTAGTTACATATTGACCACTCTTGGGTCACTAGAAAAATATAAACCTCCCAACTGAAGTAGAAGAATATACTTTACATCTCTGGAGGTGGTAGGACTAGAATGATAAACAAATATACGCAAAGTTGGGTACTAGAATGAAATGGAGCTACTCTTGATCATGGTAAATAAGTTGAGTCTACAGCCACTTTTGGTCTAGGTATAGCATGTAACATTAAATATTAAAAGAACAGCAGCATATTGTATAAAAGGTTTCAACACTAAGAGGTAAAATGAGTTTCTGGTCTAATATGATATCTGTGGTAATCACTAAATTCCACCACACTAATTCTATAAACATTAGTGTCAACAGACCCATTACTTCTATTTAGCTAAGCTGTGGAGCCTAATGCTGTTGTTAGTTACACAAAACATAAAAGGATGGACCACTACTGTCATATGTAGAAAACTTATCTAGGTCTCATTAATGGGTAAAATACATTTCCTTATGCAAGATATACAATGTAAATGCCACGCCACCTCGGCCGCCGGCAGCATAGTAAGATATGGTATAACAAGGAGAGAAACAGCAAGTTGACTTATATATACATAATACCCATTAACAGTTCAGTTTGAATATAAGAACAGAGGACCCCTTAAACCTTTAAATTGTTGCTAAACTGGCAAACATATTAGAAGAATAAATGTAAACTGTCTAAACTATTACAAGTAAGAAAAAAAAAAAAATTACTGCCCAAATGGTGCAAGCAATATATGCGTCCTTGAAATGAGGTGAGGCAGTCTCCCAAACATCTGGCTTAATTGCCTTCATAAGGGTGAAGTTGAAATCTGAATATGCGGGTTCAGGAGGAGCACCTTGTCCCCCAAAAGTGAGGGAATATATTTGTCACTCAGATGGCAGTTGAATGGGAAACAGTGTCTGTCTGCAAATTACGATTGAGTTTCTGCAATATGCAAACTGCGGGTGTCTGTCAGCAAGGGCATAGTCCCTAACCCACTCCTACCTTCATGATCTGATTGCAGGCCATGTCAATAAGGCCACTCAGTGGGTGGCGTTGCGCATACATAGCGGCCCATAGCATATTCAAAGGGGCCACTCTGTGAATGTCGAAAATGCCCCTGGTGAAAACAAGCATCTCCTTAAACTGACCCTCAGTGAGGGCCCATCTGTCAGGTTGTAGGGTCCTCTTACCGGCAGCTGGGACAGGGAAGATCCTATTCTGATGGCCTCTATGCATTGCAGGAGTATGCGCTTCTCGTGCCTCAGAATGCTGCATGACAGCTGTATTGATGAGATCGGCTTTCAGATCTCCGGTGGCTGCGGTCCGTTCGATGTGAGAGTCTCCCCCTAGATCCACATACACTCCGATAGTTTGCAAGACCGGGTAAGTTTCCTCCGCACTGGATGGATGGCAGGCAGTTAGAGGCTCAGTCAATGGCAATGTCCGTTTCATAAAGGGTCTGCAAATATCTTTCAGCGAGTCCCATTCTGCACTAATCACTAACCTAAGTTTTGAGAAGTGAGCGTCTAAAAGTGCTTCGACTCCTTGCAAGAGAAGTTCAGCCTCCGCCATTTTAGTGTCAGTGTATAGAGCTGTGATGCTGCACAGATGAGGGTGTAAATAGGACCATTCACTAGCAAAGTGAACTTAACACTTTTCAGCCTAAATGGTGTGTGGGGTGAAGCAGTAGATAACTTGTAGACACAGAAACTCGTAGAAGCGTTACTTGTCTGCTCAGTAACCCGGTTACCCGGGGGGGGGGGGGGGTAGTATGCGGCAGCCTAAGCCCCACAAATTGTAGACCATGCTTTAGTGCCCTGCAGGTTTTATGCTCCGTAGCGTTGCAACTGGTACAATTTGTGCAGGAGCCGTTGTTCCAGTCAGGTCTGTAGGCAATTTAAGC